>NC_133617.1:601206282-601261282 GCF_048593235.1 Sminthopsis crassicaudata
CAAAAAAAAAATCATACTTTACTAACAGCTAAAAAAAAAGAGAGAGTCAAAAGAACATCAAAATAGGCATACATATGTCTTTTAGTTCTTAAAATAATCCACACATGTTTCAAAGGAAAATATTTGCAAAATAAATTATACATTTTCGCATATAGGAAAATATTTGCAAAGTAAATTATACATTTTCTTATATATATGTATATATGCACATATTTTCAGAGTTTGCTGGAATGTACAGCAAATATAAGAGTCCATTATGCTGTTAAAAGATGTACTTTAGTAAATCAAAATGCAGCCTTCAAAGGTTCTTTAAAGGTTCCAACAAGTTATGTACCTATTAAAATCATTAAAAAGTTACTCATTAATCATAAAAAGAAACTGTGTTCAACAATCTTCATCAATAATAACAACTGAGGTATAAAGAAGGAGAAGATAGCCAGTATGATCAGTGATCTTTGATGGTATTGTTGAAATTATTTGAGGGTACCACAAACTACATCCACTTAAGATGGAATAATAACAGTTTTGTGTACTAATGGCTCCACCAACCTCCATTCCCCAATATTCTCTTTCTCTTTGGGCCTCTAATCCCATAAAACAAAACAATATTTCACTATTTTCTTATTTTGATAAACTGCCACAGCCACCCCAACCTTCAGCAACCATTACCTTAATCAGTTAGCAGCTTATCAACATGGAGAACAAAATTCTCCACTATCAAAAAGATTATGACTTAGTGATGATTCAGATGATTGGTTATCTTTTTAGCAATAAAATTGTTTTGTTTTGTTTTAATTAGGGCATATATATTGAGTTGTTTAAACATAATGTTACTGCACATTTAACAGACTATAATACAGTGTAAACAAAACTTCCATATGAACTGAAAACCAAGTAATTCATAACTTGCTTTATAGAGGTGATCTGAAACCAAAAGCACAATGTCTCCAAGGTATACCTGTATAAAGAAATCTTCAAAAATCTTTATGAATAATGCAAAACAACAAAAACATAAGCAGAACAGAATACAAACTAAACAACAACTTAACAGGTAAAAATCAATGTATATGTATATAAAACAAATCCTGATGAAAAGGTTAATTGTGAAAAGTGAAATTAAACATTCACCTAAGCATTCACATAAAGTAAAAGATATGAAAAATGACTCATAGCTCATAAAAACAGTCTAGAGCTGATCCAAGAGCACATCTATGTAGATGTGGATAAAGATGGATAATATACTGGGCCCAGAAGCTTGGGATAGTGTAAAAAAAAAAAAAAAAAAAATCAATAAAGATATTATGTAACTGCAAATGAACTCTTAATTTGTAGAGAAACAAATTTGAGGTAATCCAATGATAATGGAGAAACAGAAAGTAGAAATAGTAGATGGTAGTATATTATCATATTATCAAAACATGCACAAAAAGAAATCTGAAATATGACTGGAAAAGGCAATGGGCAGTACATACAGCCAGAAAATAAAAGTATGGAAAGTATATGTGCTCCACTGTTATCCACCTATAAAGCTCCTAGCATTCGATACACCCCTCTAGAAGATTTTATAAGACAAAAGAGGTTTTCTTGAAATGGATATGACATATTTTGAATTCTCCTTATACTTCACTGCGCACATGACAACTTTTTTTGTTTTTTTTTTCTATTTTTTCCTATATTCTATTGAATTTTTATTTAAAAATTTTTTTAATTTAAATTATTTTAAATATTTAAATTATTTTAAAATTTAAAATTTTTAAAAAGAAAAAATATTAATCCTAAAGACACTTTACATCTTGTTAGGTTCTTACTAGGTGCCAAGTCCATACTTAACAATTCTCTAGCTCAGAGTTCACACCTTTAGTTCAACCCTTTAAAGGAGTTTACACCTTTAAAAGGAGCTTGTTCATTGGTCAGTAAGGAGTTCCCACAAGCCCCTGGGAGTACCCACAAGCCCATTCTTTGGGAGGACAAAAAGAGGCAACATTGAGTCTGGAGAGTTAGTCTGGATTGGAATAAGGACAAGACTTCCCAGGAGAACTTCAGGGAAGCTTGAGGAGATTCAGAACCAGGATTCAAGAAGAAGAGGATTCAAGATTCTACCTTTGCTCTGGCTGGAGGCTCCAGAAGCCTCCCAAGAAACCTGCTCACAGAGAAAAGGATTAACAGAAAAAAAACCTCCTCCCAGAGAAGGATTATAATTTGAGAGACAACAGGACATTACAACATCTCACCATTATCTATCATGGTTGGTTATCAAGTAACAAGACTCCCATCAATCAAATCAATTTGGTGCATCTATTAGCAAATGGGAAAGTTGCAAAAGATGGTACAAAATTGTTTATGAACATCAGTTCACATTCAAAAATGACTCCCAAAACAAGAGTTTAGGTCTTTTTCCCGTTATAGACCCCAATATATTGAAGCACATGGACCCCTTCTCAAAGTGACAAGATTCTCTAAAGTTAGTTGTATTTGCAATGTTATTGTATAAATTGTTTTCCTGCTCTTCAACAGTTCATACAATTGTTCCCAATTTGATATGAAACCATCACTTTCCTCATTTCTTAAGACACAATAGTATTCCATCACATTCCTATATCATAATTTGTTCAGCTACTCCCCAATCGATAGAATCTCCCTCATTCCCACCAAACATAAGAGAGTTGCTTCTTCATCTTTGTACATTTCTATTTTTTTTTAATCTAAGATATAAATTTGATAATAGTGGTATTATTGGGTCAAAGGATGTGAAATTTAATAACCTTTTGAGCTTAGTTCCAAATTGTTTTCCAGACTCATAAAAAGTACTTGTTTCTCCAGAACCCCTCCAAATGAAGTAGCATCTATAAAGTGCTTGGTACAGCGCCTAGGCATATAGTAAGTACTTAATAAATGCATATTCTCCTCCAGAATTTTTTTTGTGTGTGAATTTGTTGCCTATCTTACAGATATGAGGTAGAACCTGAGTTGTTTTAAATGCCATTTCTCAAATTATTAGTGATTTTCCTTTTTGGCAATAAGCTTAGCTTCCTTTCACAGAAAATTATCTGTTTATATACTTTGACCATTTGTCAATTGGGAAAAGTTTCTTAAAATGTTTCTGAATGTCTAAAATTACAAAGAAAAATCTATTTTAAAACAGAATTATCATAAATTTTACAAGTTTAAGATTTAAGGTTAAAAAACTCTGCTCCAAAAAGTTATAGCTGGAAGATAGCAGAATAAGAAAGAGATCATGAAATCAGTTGTTCAATGCAACCCCTAAACTGATTAAAAAAAAAAAAAAATTGTTCCTAAGCCAAGTAAAAAGGGGAGAGAGAATTCAGGGAGTAAGAAAAAAAGCCTTAAAAGAAAAACAGCTTTTCAAATAAGGAAGAAACTGCAGACAGAAGAGGATAAGGGAAAAGAATAATCAATTTGGAAAAAAAGCAAATTTATTCGGTCTCACAGTCTCAGCTTAGTTTTACTAGTTGAACATTTCTTAACATTTTTGTCATACTTTTACATGATATGTTAAGAAATGTTGAGCTAGTAAAACTAAACTGAGACTATGAGACCAAATAAATTATTTGAACACAAGAGTTCAAATAGAATAAATCAATGTAATCCCTTATACTGAACATTATTGTCTATCTTGTTTGCTATATTTTAGGAGGTACACACTGGAAAATATTTTTAAAAGAGAATCAAAAATAATATCGGAAAAGGATTAATGAGAAAGAGTTAGAGGTTTCCATAGTATAATAGTTTGGATATAGATTTGGTAGAGATACAAAGACTAAGACAATTTATACTCAGAACTTGCTGTTCAATGAAATGAAACATTCATTCACATAGTATTGTGGTATAAGAAGAAAATGCCCTAAGAGGTACAGAGTGATATTCAGGGAATTAAAGAGTACTTTCATTTTGTGAAATAAAAAAGGATTCAAGAAAGAGAAGGCACTTGAGTGAGAGATACTGTACTCTAGAACAATTGACATTTGCTCATGACTATACTTTGTGTTATTTTTCATTGACTTCCTTTTATAAAATAGCATATATATTCTCTCAGAGAGAATAAACACTTGTCAAGCTGACAGAGAAATTAATGTATTGCTTTCCCTGTTACACTTGGATAGTTGGAAGTGTCTTAGATCTCCATTTCATAACTTTTTACCTAGATTACTGCAAAGACCTCTCCTGATTAGAATCCCTACCCTAAATCTCTTACCACTCCCCATCCTACACACTGAAGCCAATGCAATTTTCCTTAAAGGCAAATATGACCACATAACTCTCTCAATCAACTATATTTGCTTCCTACTGCTTCTAAATAAATGTTTTTAAAATATAGATTGTTTAAAGCAAATCCTTTAATTCATTAAAAACAAAGTGAATTACAAGTTCTTTGTATTCAAACGTATTTAAAGGCATACTATGTGCTAAAAGCAGAGGTAAGCAGAAAAAACTGAAGTCCCCTTCTCTCCAATAGCACACTCTAATTAAGGGAAATAAAAGTAAATGTAGGTATTGAGCATAGGACAAGGTCTGGAAGGCAAGGTCCAGAAGTATTTAGTTACAGAAATAGGTCAAATTGAGCTGGTAGGTCTGGAGCTCAAGAGAACTCCAGAGGGGGCAGCTAGGTGGCACAGTGGCTAGAGCACGAGCCTTGAATTCAGGAAGACTCGAGTTCAAATCTGGTCTCAGACACTTAACACTTCCTAGCTGTGTGATCCTGGGCAAGTCACTTAACCCCAGCCTCAGGACATACACAAATAAATAGATTTAAAAAAAAAAAAAAAAAAAAAAAAAAAGAGAGAGAGAGAGAACTCCAGAGAGCTAAGACAGGGTAGACAGTTAAGATCTGGTTCTCCTCTTCTCACCAGAAACAAGGGTGTTGAAGACTCCCATGTCATCCAAAATGTTAGTTGTCAAGCAGTCCAAGTTAAGTGCTAAGTCAAGGAAATATATCTGCAGGTGGCAAGTTTCCCCCCCACCTAGCCATCCTGAATACCAATACACAAGTAGAATATACTTGATCAGACATATCATAATTGAGGGAAGAAAATGCCAACTATAATTAAGAGTCATCTAACTTCCAAGAGGATGGCCAAGTCCAAAATTCTTGCCAAATGCAAGAACTCTAACTTGAAAACAACGAAAGCCAAAAATAAAGCAAAAAAGAAATCAAAAGATGAATATGTTGATATTCATATCCAAACAAATCTATAGTTGTTTCAGACACTTATGGTTGGTTAAGTGTAATTTAAGAAAATTGAAGAATAAAGTTTTCAAAACTACAGGGGAAAATTCTCAACCAAACCAAAGACAGAGAGAAGCATTATAAAAGATAAAATACCTGGGTTTTACACACACACACACACACACACACACACACACCTGGGTTTTACACACACACACACACACACACACACACACACACACACACACACACACACCTTTTGCGCAAGGGGAAGAATCCCAAATTAAAGGGAGATTACAATTCTAGAATTTTAAAGTAATGATAGTAAGCTTTCCAGCAGGCAGTTGGGGCTTAATCCTGTAGCAGTCTACTCTTATTCAAAATCAGTCCACTAAAGCAGCAATGACAGACTCTGCCCTAAATCAGACCATTCTAGAAGTACTGAAAGCTTTCAGGTCCCCAGCCTGTCCCTAAAATAACACAGTACTTAATAAATCTCTCAAGAAAGCACTAACAAGACTAGTCCAGACCTTCCTCCAGAAGTACAACAGAGCCTAACTCTTTCCTAACATTTAAAGTCAAAAAGAAGGTTGGAAAAACAAGTTAACCTCCCCCCCCAAAAGACAGCCATACAAAGCTATTATAGTGGCAAGTCAGGTCAACACACAAACCCCAGATGAGAATGACCACAAAATACCTACAAGTGAAATCTAAGTAAAAAACACAGTATATAGATTGAAAATTTAAGTAGAATTCTTGAGATAGAGAAAGAAGGGGGAGAAAAGAGGAAGAGAGATATCAAAAAAAATTTTTTATAATCGAAATAAGCTCTGAAAGAAAGAAATGGAAAGGAAATCAACAGCTTGGTATAAGAGGTACAAAACCTTTCCCAAGAAACAAACTCCCTAAAAATTCAAAATGGACTAAATAGGAACTAATGAGTCCACAAAGCAAAAAAAAAAAATATTAAAACAAATTCAAAAGCAAAAAATTGAAAAATATGAGAAAATGTAAGGAATCTTACAGCAAAAAGAACTGAGCTGGGAAATGGAGAAAAATTTAAGAATCATTGGTCTCTGAATGTCATGACCAACAGAAAGGAGACCAACATGTTATTTCAATAAAAGAATATTGAATGTCCAGATCTCCAAGAATCAGAGAGCAAAGTAACCATAAAGAATCTACTAGTCATTTCCTGAAATAAACTCCCAAATGAAAACTCCCATGATTATCCAAGGGAAAATCCAAATCAAAAAATAATAATATAGACAGACAAAACAGACAGACAGATCTATTTAGAGTTAGGATTACTACAAGCACCCAGAAAGAAGAAATTCAAGTACTGATGACTTGCAATCAGGATCACTCATGACTTAGCAGTCACTACCATAAAGGAGTGAAGAACTTACAAAGTGATATTTTAAAAGGCAAAGGATATGAACTTACAGCAAAGAATAACTTATCTAAGCAAAATAAATGTAATGTTACATGGGGGGGAGGGGGAATGGAACTTAAATGAAAAGAGAATTTCCAAGCATTCCTGATGAAAGGATCAGGGTTAGATAGAAACTTAAAAACAGAAATGAAAATTTACGTAAAAAGGTAAACATGAATGAATAATACTAAAGGACTAAATAAAGATAAAATACTTACATTCAATTATGCAAAGATACAGGTGTCTCCTGGGAACTCCATCATTCGAAGTCATAGAATGCAATTAGACAAGGCCCAGGAGGAATTGTTGTGTCTTGATGATATTAAGAATAGAAAGACAAGGGAAGAAGAAAACACTGGGAGGAAGGAGAGGGAAAGGAAAATCTGGGGAAATTATTGCACATAACCATTACATGCAAGTAGACTCTACAAACAAGGATGGGGGAAGGGTGACTAAAACTTGAACTTCACTCTTATTTGAACTAGTTACAAAGAATATATATACACACACAGCATGCAAGCATACATACACACACTTAGAAAAAGAAACACATTTCACTCAACAGAGCAATAATAGGAAAAGGACACAAGGGGAATATGAAGGCTGATTAGTCCTAACTAAAATAAGCTCAAAAGTACACAAAATATTTACAGCTCTCTCAAGATGGTAAAGAAAAGGAAATTGAAGGTGATAATTCATAAACTGGAGAATGAACAAGTTATGGCATATAAATGTGATGGAATTGTATCATCCTGTTTCTTATCAGTAAAATGTCCAATCACGATTGCAAAGGAATAATGATGAAATATGCTAACACACTTGGAGACAGAGATCAAAGGTAAAAGATACAATGTAAAATTAGTTAATTTTTTTTTTTTTATATATAGCCATTGTAAAATTTTGTTTTGAATGAAAAAGTTTGTGATGAGTTTTGTTCTCAATAGAGGAGATGGGAGAGGGAGAAGACAGATTTTGAGTGATTAAAACAAAAATTTTAAGTAATTAAGACCTCCACTAAGTGGAGTGGTGGCCATAAGAAAAGAGAATGGAATAGATGAAAAACATGTTTGTTTAGAGATAAGAATTTTTAAGATTTAGTAAGTGACTGAAGGGTAAGGCAAAATGAAGTCTTAATTTCAATATCTAGAATCTAAGTAAAAGTACACTGGTGTCAACATAAATGGAAAAGTTTGGAGGAATGCCAAATGTTGTGGGTAGAAGGGAGAATTTTTTTTTTTTTTAAACAAGGTGAGCTAGAGATGCCAGTGGCACATTTAAGTGAAGATGTTCAGTAAGCAGGTGATTGATTCAGGATTGGAATTCAAGAGATATTAGGACTAGATATATAGCTTGCAAGTCATCTCCATTTTCTCTAAAAGTATAGATAGGAAAAGGGCCTCATCGTAAGGAAAAAATTCTCTAAAGAAAACATTGATGCACCAAATGAAATTTTACACTGAATTACATCATACTAAAGATTTTTCCAATGAAAACATTTCAGCCTTTTTTTGGAACAATTTCAGAGCAACTCTTCGGTGCTCTTCAATTTTGCCCCAATGCTGGAAGGTAAGAAATAAAAAAATGAAAGAGAAAACAGGTTATGTTATTTGTCAAATGAAATTTCAATCTATACATACATTATTAAAAAAATATAATATCTGTATCAATATAAAATAACCTTAATTTATGAGCTAAAATCATTCCCTTGCAAATCTGGTCTTTATTTTGATCATGACTCTTTAGAGACAAGTTGCACATGGTGATTATTTTGTTTTGGGTTTTGGAGAGTTGTTATGAACTTGAAACAAGGTTCTAAGTGGAATTGAGGAGACAATGGTTCAATCTATTTAGCATTGATTTAATACTACAACAAATAATGGTTTCCTAATGATATAAAGATTGGTTTGTACTCAGTGTGGAGCATATAAACAAGAAGCCTCAGCCAGGGAGTTTCAGAGAAATTGGGAGAAGCTGGCATAGGCAAAGGACTGGTGGCAGGAGCTCAAGCTCTTGGAACCAAAGAGAGAGATGGGCCTCTAAGAAAGCTAACTTCGCTCCAGGAAAGGAGACAGGACTTTGAAGGAGATAATAAAGGATTTGGACTTTAACCCCTGGCTACTCTTGTGATGATTACTGAACTGAAACAAAGGCTGCTCCCAGAGACCCCAAGAAACTAAACCAACAGAGAACATTAGAGTGACATTTGGCGTGTCAGACTAGAGCAAGGGTTTTTAACCTTTTATGCGTCAATGGACCCCCCTTGGATAGTAGAGCAGTTTCTTCTCCTAAAGTATATACCCCAACCTATGCCCTGGAATAAAAATTTACTTCTCGATGAGAAGAAAATTTCTGTGAATAACCCAAATTTAAAGCTGGAAAATGAAGTCATATAGTCTAAACTCCTCATTTCACAAATAAAGACAGCCAGAATACTGAAGTGACAAACAACATAGTAGGGCAGAAAATACTTGAAAAAGGTATTTAAAGACTGGATAAGAATTATTCAAAGCTTGTACTTTCCACATCTTAATAAATAGTTTTCTCTCAAGGTCACAGTGGCATGTGTGACAATCATTTTTAGAGAAAGGAATGAATACCAAAAAATCCATTCTTTAGGCATAAAAACCTCTCTTCTTCCAATCCCCAAAATAAATTCTTATTGTTGAATTTCTTTTCCTTATTATACACTATTTAAGCTACCTTAAAGGGCTAAATATGTATGCTGATAAGACATTTTTTAACAATGAGATTTACCTGGATTTTCTGTAGGTTTGCACATTTTCAAGGCCATCTTTTAATAGCACATTAAGAAAACTTTTCTATTTGACATTTATGGCTTAGAAAAGGAACAATTTAAGAGTGCCTAATTACATCCCTTTAAAAGACTGGTGATTATGGGAGAGAACTACCACTGACCTTTATAGATTAATTATGTTATGTTGGATTTCTAAAATGTTAAAAGACTATCTAGAAAAACCCACCTGTATGCGCTTCACCCAAAAAAAAAAAAAAAAAAAAAAAAAAAAAACCCACAAAGAATGAAGCAGGAGTCTAGAAGAGGTAGAGAAATATTTACTTAGTAGGCCTATTTGAGAACTATATACTAAAACCTAAATGAAGAGTCCAAGTAATTTAACTAAAACACTGGCCTTGTAAGTCAGCAGTGAAGGTACAACCCTTCCTAGAACATATCAGGAAGAAGGCATTACACCCCACCATCAACACCCAAAGCTGATATTCTGTTTAAACTACTTCCTACGCATACGAAAAAACCTTTTGATAAAGTTACAATTTTTAATTTATATACTATCCCAGTATTAATTTTTTTTTTGTAAAAACAAAAATTTATTACATTATATCCATGGTGCTCCATTTGAGCGAAGAATTCTATAGAGTTCATTATGATGGAATTTTTACCTTTTGTTCAGTAAACACAAAAAAAACAGAATTTTTAAGGTCTTTAAAAAATACTTATTTGTAATATGAACACAGATCTCTTGGTATGATGGAAAAGATCATTTAAAAGTCTTACAAATTCTAGTGCTTCCTAGCTATAAGATTTTCTTAGGGCTTTATGATGACTTTATTCATCCTTTTGGAACTCATTTTCTTCATTTCTCAGATGAGAATATCTGCTAAATTTCTCTCAGAATTGCTATGATATCAATTGAGCAAGTCATTTCTTTTTGGTCTTGCTTACTCCCCTATAAAATAAACTACTTTCAGAAGCAAGAGCCAAATCCTCCTACTCTCTGCCACATCACAAATCTGACTATTTATTGAGACAGATTTACTGAAATTCAAATTAAGTGAAAGGCAGAAGAAAAAACAATATTTGCCTCAGGTGTCCATCAGTCCATAAATTTTCTTAAGCCAATGAAGTATGTCTAAGAAAAACTAATAGTCATCTCTTTTTCTACCCTATCTTCCTTTGGGTCTCCCACAATTCCCTCATCCTCAAAAAGCAATAATTTGAGAGAAGATGATACTCTATAAAATGAAGAGACTGGAAGTAGTCAAAAAGAACACACTCTCAAATGCATACACACAGAGAGAGTAAGAAAAAGGGAATGACAATATAAAATAAAAGGGCCGGACTAAATGACATCTACAGTAACTTCTAGGTCTCGAACTATCATCCTGAGGAATATAGGTTTAAGGGCTAATGGCTTTTTCCTAATCTGTACCCTTAAGCCACATTATCTGATATTAAAATAGTATACTGTTTTAGAGAAATCACTTAACATGGGCTCTAGATTTAGCACTAGCGATACCTAGAGAATATATTATACATATATATATACACACACATATATATATAAAAACATATATATACATACACACATACAAGTAAATTGCTTTCCTTCTATGCTATATTTTACAAATAAAAGTTTCCTCACATTTCATTTTCCATTTCATTGAAAAGTTTTAGGAAAACAAGAAAAAGCCAAAATGCTTCTTTTTTTTTTTTTTTTTGGCTGAGGCAATTAGGGTTAAGAGACTTGCCCAGGGTCACACAGCTAGAGAGTGTTAAGTGAGTGTCTGAGGCCATATTTGAACTCAGGTCCTCCTGACTTCGGGCTAATGCTCTACCCACTTCGCCACCTAGCAGCCCCACTGCTTCAATTTTTAAAACAAGATAAATTAACTCAGAAAAATACAAATTGCAACAATAAAAACCTGTCTGTGGTCTTAGAAAGGAGATCAGTGTTTTTTGACTGGTAGTTCTGTGGATTTTAGCAGACAAAATGTAATAGCCACAGCATTTTTTAAAATGATGTATTATATATGTAAAAAGAGGATTCACATCCATCAAGATTGAGCTCTTCAATTCTTTTTTTCTTTTCTACTAGTAAGAAATATGCCCTGACTTTATTTTTCATGAAGTCCAAAAGCCTCATCCTAATTGGAGCTCCTTTTACCCTCTATACTCTTACAAAAAAGAAACCAAGAAGCTCATGTTTCAATGGAAAGAGTAATGGGCCTAGCAGGAAGACTTGGATTCAAATCAAGCCTCAGACACTTACTAGTCAAGTTACTTAACCTCTGTCTGCTTCAGTTTTCTCCCATGTAGAATATAGAGTTGTTGTGAGGAACAAGTGAGATTTGTAAAATGCTTTGCACTATGCCTAGTATATAGTAAGTAACTAATAAATGCAGTTTCCCTTCCCTCCTTTTCTTCTTTTGCATTCCTTTCCATTTCCATATAATTGCCATATTATAGTCTTCTATAGAATCAATTATGGAGATCCAAATAAATACTGGCAATGACACTCCAAGAAAACTCACTTTAAATAGTATTTACTGCTTAACAGAATTTGTTTTGCATTAATAAATTTTCAGGATACATAAAAGCATTTTCTCCATGAAGGAGAGAAGCCACATTCAATGACATCACAAAGATAAGAAATTTCTGAACGTGAGATCAAATCATATGAACGATGCACAATCATAAAGTTGCAATGATTTAATGATATAAAAAAGTACAAATTTTTACTCCTGGACAAATTAGAGGCAGCCCTTTCCAAATCCATAGTAAAGAAAACATTTCTTTATGGATATTTTTAATAATCTTATTTTTTTATATTAAACACTTCACACAAAGTCATGAACTTGAATTAATCCATTTTGTAAATAATCATTCATTAAACATTACATTTGTGGACTGGCAGGAGTGGGAAAAGGAGGGAACAGTCTCAAGTGAACAGAATTGAATTCATTCATTTGCTCTCATTCCTAGTTCCTAAGAAAAGAGGATGAAAACCTGTTTGGACCTGCATATTCCAACTGAGCTTTTCAAAGGAAATAGACTCTAGGATAAAGTATTATTTGAACAGGGATTGGAAAAAGTTGTACTTTTGCTAAGATTATGTTTCTAAAGTCTTTTCAAATCAAGAGAGAAACTTGAACAAAGAAAAATATGATTAAAAGACAAATTCAGAAAATTATAAAAGAGAGCAACCCAAAGTAACCAAAAAGATGATTTGGATCCAAGAAGTTAGAGTGAAAATTCTATATATAAAAGTTATTAGCAAAATGTGTTGGAAAAGCTTAGTTATAAGCTTATTAATTTATTCTGATGGGGAGCATTAACTTCCTTAGCAAATTTAAAAAAAAAAAAAAAAAAAAAATCAGACTATCAGAGAGAAGCATGGACAAAAGTAAACAAAAGTAGTAAAGTAGTAAAGAAGTAACCTTTAAAAAGGTTAATTTAACCTGCCTTTATTATACAACATATATAGGGTTTTAATTAATATCTTGTCTAGTCTGGATATGGACAAAGATGCTTAAGCTTGAGATTGATAACTGGGGTACATAAATTAGTTTGTGGATAGATTTCACAGGTAGCCCTTGGTTTCCTTTGTAAGCTAAGCTTATGGCTTTAAAAAAAAAAAAAAAAATTATGAGAAGTAGTCCACAACTTCATCAAAATGTCAGAGATCTAGACGTTAAAAGAAAAAAAAGTTAACAAGAGCTTTAGGCTCTCTCTAAGGGACCAAAATGGGTTAAAGCAACACATTTCATGTCATAAAGCTGAATTGTGACAGCCTGAACAGAACACAAATCTTGTAGAAACCCAGACCACTGCTCTTTCCACTATATGATGATGACCCACCTTCAAGGCATAACATTAAGCAGTTAAAAAGGAAAACATTTACCGTGAGATCATACAAAGGATCTGTATGTAGGGAGATCTAAGGAGGGACTTCAAAGCTCTACCCAAATCCTTCAAAGGAGGACCAGTACTGAACCCAGGTCCTATGATTCCAATTCCAGACTGCTTATCCCCAAAGTGAAAAATTTCCCCATCCTCACAATTTTCTATCATTCTTGATTTGGATCTGGGTGCATGTCATTTTCTTCTCTTTCTCTCCAAAAGAATTTAAGCCTCTTTAAAGAAAGGGATTGTCAACTTTTTTCCCCCACATCTCTGCATGCCCAATTTCTAGCATATGCCTGGTAGCTGTTTTAATGTTTATGTAAAATTGAGACAGAACAACAAAAGGCATTATAGTACCAGATAATACTGATTAAGTACTGATAATGCTGCCTTTTATTCTTTTAAGAGGTATATTCTCAAACCCTTTTCTTCCTTCAGGGTACCTCAATTCTTTTACATTTTACCTACTTATACCTTACCACCCCCAATTTTAGGTTATAACCTTATACACTTTTGCCAAACAGTAAAGTCAATTCTCCATGACAAAAAGAGAACGGAAAACTAATAATACTATATTCAACACTCCATCTATGAAAATAGAAATAGAAAAATAGCCTCCAAAAAACTCTCATTTTCCTTTCTGGCTTGAACCTCTTCCCCCCAAAAATGGCTGTAAACAAATCAAAATACAAGGGATAAAATTTCCTTTTTTCCTTCTCCCTTTGGTGCTGGGAGTAACTGTGATGAAAAGAACAATGAATCTATATTCACAATACCCGAGTTTAATCCTGGCTCTGCTGCTTACCTACCTGTGTGACACTGGACAAGTCACTTCACATCTATTTAATTTGTAAAATAAGGGCAGCTAGGTGGCACAGTGGAGAGAATGCTAAACAGAATTTAACTCTGATCTCAGACACAGTAGTTGTGTGACCCTGAGCAAGTCACTTAATCATATTTGCCTCACTTCATCTGTAAAATGAAAAGAAAAAGGAAATGGCAAACCACTCCTGTATCTTTGCCAAGAAAAGCCCAAATGAGTGACAATAAATCTGCCATAACTGAAATGACTGAGCCACAACAAAAATAATTCTTTAGAATTACCTTGACCTCTAAGATATCTTTCAGTTCTACATCAGTGATCTATGATTCAGAGTAAATAAAAAGGCCAACAACCCATTTAATAAGCAATTCTCCAAAGAAGTGCCATTAGGCTTATGGGCAAAGAAAAAGAATAGAATAAGAAATGTAGGGAAAAGAAAAAAAATGTCAGCGTATATTTATTAGTGGGCCACAAGCAATTTACCTAGAATGCTTATGGAACCTCAGGTTTCTAATCCTGAACCAAATTAAGAGCTGATTGTAAACAAACAAAATTTTAAAACTTAATCATGATAAATTTAAGTGAAAGGATTTGGGTCAAATTCTACAATACTCCCGGATTAAAGTTCCAAGAAGGTCAGCAAATAGAAGAATGACCTAGGAATCTGGAAACCTAGGTTCAAGTCTTCCTTTAATACATACTATCAACCAGTCATTTGCACCTCTCAGTGATCCAAACAACTAGAATCCATATATTTCAATATGGATTGGCAGTTGCCAATGTGTATAGCAAGAAGTTTCCTCACTAGTCTCCTTTCTCCTTTACAACATGGGAGGGGGGAAAAAAGCACAAATTCTGATCTCAAAAATAATCCTAAACAACCAACTACTTACTACAAAAGAAACTAAACAATTGAAAACCATGAAGGAACCAATATTCTAGAAGATTCTGGTGGAAACTATTTTCAACAAGTAATTCAGTCAAGAGACATAGAAGACCTCCAAAAATGAGAACAACACTCAATTACCTCCTTAGGCATTGCGTTCAACATTTAAAATCTCTTTCTAAATCTCATCTTACTAGATTCATCCCAATATTCTAATCAGTTGAGATCTTTTTGAATCCAATCATCCAAATTCTTAAAACTATATCTCTCCTCTCTGTGTAATTTATACATTTAATAGGTATATTACCAATGCCTTCATTTGTGACATTAAAAAAAAAAAAAAAAAAAAATCAAAGGTCCTTAACTGAGGGGAAACATTTAAAGTTTTAAATTCCCCTAAACATCCAGTAGAAGCTTTCTAATGAGCTCCTATCAACTCTCCCTCCTACTAAATTGATTCCAGTAAAAGAAGGTAAGGTAGCCTTTTTAACAAGGCTAATCCAATCCATTAAATTCCAGCTTCTTCCCAGGTTGCCTACAAACAAACATTCACAGCTCTGCTGAATGTAGCATAAAATGAAATAAACAAGCCTTTACTTTACAATCTTAAGCTTAAATCACCTCTGTCCTCTCTTTTACTGCTAAACTTTTACAAAGAAAAAATTTACCTTAGCTAACTCCATTTTCTCAAACTTGATAATCTGTTTTCTAAAGTCCATCACTATACCTAAATTCAAAGGATGCCAATGACTTAATTGCTAAATCCAACGGCTTTTGATTTAATCCTCATTCTTCCTTGACTTTCCAACATCTTTAGCCATAGTTGACTATTCCTTCCCTTCTGAATATTCTCCTCCCCAGTCTTCCAGAGCTGCTCTTTCCTAATTCTCTTCCCAGGAGGCTATTTTTAAAACTTTAAAAAGCCATGAATTCCATATATAACAGACAAAGAATCCTCTTTACACTATTCCCCGACATTTATTGGGCATCAATCTTTGCTTAAAGGAATCCAGAGTACAAAGGAAGCAGTGAAAATATCAAAAAACAAAAACCCTCACTTCTTCAGAAGAAATGCAATTTCTTAAATTCATTTACACTATCATGAAGTGGATATAAATCTTAATGATAAAGATTAGAAAATAAACACATGAACTAAACTAAATGCCAGTATCCAATAGGCAATATCTCATTAAAAATAATGTTCGCTTGAAAAGGAAAAAGTACTCTCCAACAATAAGTTGAAGATCAAACACTGTAAAGAGGATGAACATTATTTCTAGAAAAAGACATTATCTAAGTATGCTGGCAGAGGAGGAAGAAAATTCAAGTTTCTAATGCATCATCCTGATTTCTTAGATGGGTGTTACTGCTGAGAAGACACTGTTGCATACAAAGAGAGATTCCTAGGGAAACTGGTTTTGCTTAAGTGTTTTTCTATATTAAAAGGAAAGGATCAATGATGGGGTATAGGAAAAAGGGTATACCTAGGAATGACTGACAGAAAAAACAAGGTTATCAACAAAACTTTTAGAAAAAAAAAAACTTGAGGGGAAAAATTTAAGATTTCTATCCTGAATGCAAGAAACTGGTAAATAATCCTTTTTTGATCTTTGAATAACTAAAAATTCTCCTGGATTCTAATTTTCTGGGGGGAAAAAAGTAATAAATCCAAAATAAAAACAGGTAAGGATAAATATTTGGGAAAAATCTGTTAAGACATTTTTCTTGTCATAATTAACATGTTGCAATAATAATTCAAAGCTATTTAATTACCTTTTTAAAGGAAATTTAACAAAATAAAACTAAATTAAAATTAAATGACATAAGAATCTGCCTATTAAAATATGGACTTAAAGGAAGAAAACAAAATCATTACAAAAACTTGTGCATTAGACTTTTAAAACTTCAAGAAACAGGCCTCTAGGATACTGGTATCATTCAATCTATTCTCTGAAGGACAGATACCAATTTAGTGACACATTTATTCGCTCTATTCAATCATTATATATAATGCTGAATTTTCTCCCACTACCAACAAAGGGCTCATTCTTTTTACAACTAAACTTCAACTTTAAAAAAAGGGATGGGATGTGAGATATTGTTTAAAAGGTTATCAGTATAAACTCTAGAGGAAAACAATGCTCTATATATACACTAATATCTCTTCTAAAATTCAATACAAGTTTTTGGAGAATGGTTCTTAGTTGTTTTCAAACTAAACGTGCAAAGAAATCTATGCTCCCTCTAAAATAAATATAATGAACATTTCACATATTTAACTGTAAGCAAAAAATAATTCACATATTTAAATTATTAGATTCATTAAGCTAAAACTTATTAAAATTAACCTTACTGACCTTAAGCTAAAATTTAGCCTTAATTATAAGTAAAAAGACACTCAGACTTATGTTTAAGGCATAACTAAATTTGAGCTGCAAGAGATAGATCCTTACTTTAGATATTAAGAAAGTTTCACAAATGGACTGGTGGAAAACATTTCATAAAACAAAAAGATAAGCATTAATCACATAGACTGAACTTCAAAATGTTTACAATTCAAAAGTTCTTTTTTATAAATCTGTCTCTTCTAACAGAAATTTCCTTCAATTTTTGAAAATGTCAGAGATAGAGATGGGGAAATGAATCTTGAATACAGTAGTTTTATTATTAGTTTATAGAGAATAGTATTGGAAATGAAGACAAGCAAAAATGCAAGCAACTAAAAGTCTAGCAACACAAGATTAAATTTACTAAAATCACAGTTTACTCAAAGAAATGTTAATTTTTAACACACCACATAATACTTACAAAATCCAACAGGACTGCACAGGAAGGTGTTAATTTTCTCTCTGGAAGTGGAATCTTCACT
Organism: Sminthopsis crassicaudata; assembly: GCF_048593235.1. Taxonomy (NCBI): domain Eukaryota; kingdom Metazoa; phylum Chordata; class Mammalia; order Dasyuromorphia; family Dasyuridae; genus Sminthopsis; species Sminthopsis crassicaudata. Next base: position 601,224,142 of record NC_133617.1, read on the forward strand.
TTTTCCAGTTTGTGTTTTTATTTTGTATCCTTTGAAATAATATCCAAGTTCCTTGAAGGTACCTGACTTGTGGCTATTTGACATAGAGCTACTTCAAGTCAGCTACCCATCCTTTTGTTTTAAAATTATTCATATGGCTATTTCCAGAATTAGTCTTGGATTTAAGATTGTGAAATCTTCTGAAACCTTTCTTCTTTATTATCTGGTGTACATGTCACTGTCATAAGCATCCACTCCAGATGAAATATCCGTTTTATAACACAAAAAGCAAAAAACAAAAAGCAAATTTCACATCTGAAGTGAAGAGCATTCCTAAGCATCAGCATATATAGAGAGACAACAGCTATCTCAATACCACCATATTGCTGGTTAAAGGCAACATTTTAGAAAATATATTTACACTTAAATAAAAGAAGAAAAAACCTCTGGATTCTATTATCTCTTCATTTAGAAAAGAGGATGCATGGCAAAGTGAGAAAGGTGGACTTCAAAATACCTAAAATTTATAGTAAAGGTAAAAATATCTGCCATGAAACTTCATCAATGTTTAAACAATTTTGAAAATGTTTAAACTATTCAGTACACAGATCAAACATATCTTACAGCTCTGGCTTAAGAACATTAACCCAAAAAAAAAAAAAAAAATCAGCAAAATTCTGCCAGCTGAACTACTTTAACCCTTAAAACGATTTGTTCTGAACCAAAATACTGAAGAAGTGCCTGTATTGCTGCGGTGGAGCAGTGAAATTGTTCACTGTTGTCAATTCACTTCCAAGTTGTTTCTTGCCAGTCTTAATAAAACTTCTGGGTCAAAAATATCCAGTCATCATAATTCCAAATAATGGCCACTCCAAATATCCAAGGTTTTTTTAGGTTTTTTTACACAAATAACCTAGAAGGGGGAAAAAAGTTATTACATCTTAGTGCTTTAAATCACCTGTGAAAGTTTCAAAAACAACTCTATACAAGCTAGTAAAGAACGATTAGTGGGGCTGAAAAGAAAAAACTGCAGATCAAAACCAAATCAGCACAAACAAGTGACTGCCCAAAGATACCGTATTTATTAATAAAAACTCTTAACTCTAAGGGAAGAGAGGGAGAGGAGAGATAAGAGAGGAGGGAACGGTAGATTACATAGAATTACACATCCGGAACCTTCTCGTCTCAGAAAAAACCCGAGACGCCTCTCAAAGTACGACTGTTCTTATTTTCAGAATACCTTGCTCCCATCCACACAGCTCAGGCAGACACAGGTGTTGACGCCGCGGGGTTAGCTCTAGATGTTACTCCCGTCGGTCACACGGGAGGGACAAAAATACTAAGCCTCCATGGGAACGTTTAAAAAGAAGGGGGCGGGAGGGTCATTCTTCGATCAGACAAGTGTGTGAAGAGGGGAGATGGGGCTTAAATGAAGGCGGGAGCAAGGGGGGTGGTAAAAAAGAAAGCTTTCCCAAAGGGAAAACTTCCCCCTCCCAAACTGAAGGTGCGAGTTCTCCTTTCTCGGGATTAGCTCGGAAAAGAAGACTTCCCATCTGCGCTGGGGGAAGGGAAGTCCTCTCCAACCTCCAGGGCCGGTGTCTCCCTCTCTTCCGAGAAGGGCAGCTTGTCTCCCCTGCCGCGGGACGAAAAGAATCGGTCCCGGTCCGGGTCCGGGGAGGGAGAGAGATGGGCCAGGAAAGGAGGACCCAGAACACGGGACGCCATGGGCCAGGGGTTAGTAAGCGGAATGGGGAGGGGCGACCCCAAGCGAGGAGGCCGTCGGACCTACCTCCCTCTCTGGCCCAAAACCAGCCCAGCCCCCCGGGCGGCGACGCCGGAGCAGCCACCAGCGCCACCCCAACGGGAAGCGAGAGCAGATCCCACCAGGGGCCTTCGTCGTCGCCCCCGCCCCCTCGGGCTCCCCTCCTCCCCTCCCTCCTCAGACAACCTCGCACCTCCCCGCCCGCCGCCACCGCCGCCAGCTTCGCTCCCGACAACCCCCCCCCCAACGCAACCTCAGCCCCGACGGGCACCCCCCCTTCCCCAGGGGACCCGTCGCGGAGGGGGAAGGGAGCCGTTACCTTCCGCCCCACCGGAGGTGCCCCTGGCCCGGGGGTGTCGCTGCGCTCGGTCCCGGGAGGAGGTTTTCGGTACTTTGAATAATCCCCTTTTGCCGCTTTTCCCTCCCCCCACAGCCAGACTCAGTCCCAAAATGGCGCCGGCCCGATCCGCAATGTTCTGCGCCAAGTCTCGCGAGATCGCGGAAGGTGGCGATGTAGGGAGGAAACGAGTGTGGTTGCGAAGGCGAAGGGGGAAAAAGAGGGGGGGGCGGGGCGAGGAAGGAAAGAGGAGGTGGGAGAAAGGGTGTGGAAGGAGCCGAAGGAGGGAACGAAGTGGGCGGGGCAGCGGGAAAGAGCCGATTCGAAAGAGAACGTTCGGGCCTAAGCAACCGTCGACGCCGAAGCCTCCGGGAAGCTCCTCCCTCCTCAGCGGGTGACTGGAGGAAGTGGAAAGAAGGCGGGGCGTGGGGGGCGGGGCTTCGAAGGCGGACCCCGAGACAGGGGCGCGCGGGGGGCGGTGGTTCGGCGCGGTGACGTCAGAAGCAGCTGGAGCCGGGGATTACCCCCTGCTGCTGACTTGATGATTGTGAACTATCGGGAACGTTCGGTGGAAGGGGGAATTCCCTGCCGCTCCCCAAGGAGCCCCTCCTCCTTCCACTCACTCCTCTCTCCTCCTTCCGCACCCGCCCAGAACAGTGGGGAGAGAAGGGGGAGGGGGGAATAAAGGGGCGGAGAAGGAAAGATGGGAAAAACGAACCCTGAGTGGAGAGAAAACAGTCGTCGGTTTGCAGACGCGCGCCGGCCGCGGTGCATGTTCTACCTAGCAGCTGCCATGCACGCGTTTCCTCCTCTTGTAATTTTGCAGAGCTTTGGGGAAAGGAGAGATCACATTGTTGTATGTACACACAACCGTGGGCGGGAGAAGGGAAGATCTCTTTGGAGCTCCGGGGATGCTTGAGCAAAAAAAAAAAAAAAAAATGCAAGTATAAGCAACAACATGCAAATTCCCGACACCATTCTGCTTGGACAATTAGAATAGTAATCATAATTATAATAAAAATAATAGTGGTGATGGTTAGGATAAATCTGCGGCGTATTAAATTTACAATCCTGGAAATCGAGACCAGACTCTAGGAGACTTTAAAAGCGTTCTTGCATTTTTAAGGTAATAGCACCACTGTGATTCCCTACGCCCGACCTCCACCCGGTAAATAAAGCATGCCGACTGGCCACAGGAGCTGTTCATGTGGGTATTTTTCAGAATGGTTTCTACCGAATCTTCTGGACGAGTATTTCTGAGTTTACCCGAATCTTCCCCCATCGCAAAGGAAGAGACTGATGATGGTGGAGGCCACCGTTTATCCCAGAGTCTCACTACAGCCCTGGAGGAGTCAATAATAGAATGTTTAATAACGTGTGTAATATACAAAGGCTCTGGTGCGGTTTGTCGTTAGATATTTCTCTTTGTCTTCATCAAAGATTGTTCGAATTAAGAAAAATACACAATCACTAACTCCCCGGTATTATTTTTTTATTTGAGGATAAATCTCTCTCGAAAATCCCAGCGTATGCTGGAGCAAGTAACAAATAAGTTTTCCAAGCAAGCCAGGTGCTTGCACAAAGGCTGGTGTGGCCGAGCCGGAATTTGCTCTTCCCCATGCAGTTTAACACTTGTACACATAACAAAGTGTCAGACACACATACACACCAGAAAGTGGGGGAGGGGGAGTGCGGGGAGTGTGTGCAAGTGTCAGACACACATACACACCAGAAAGTGGGGGAGGGGGAGTGCGGGGAGTGTGTGCAAGTGTCAGACACACATACACATCAGAAAGTGGGGGAGGGGGAGTGCGTGCAAGTGTCAGACACACATACACACCAGAAAGTGGGGGAGGGGGAGTGAGGGGGGGTGCGTGTAAGTGTCAGACACATACACATCAGAAAGTAGGGGAGGGGGAGTGCGGAGAGTGTGTGCAAGTGTCAGACACACATACACACCAGAAAGTGGGGGAGGGGGAGTGCGGGGAGTGCGTGTAAGTGTCAGACACATACACACCAGAAAGTGGGGGAGGGGGAGTGCGGGGAGTGCGTGTAAGTTCTGTCTATAAATCTACATTGATAGAATTTACTCATCCGGGAGTCCCTGTACCACAAAAACAAGTCCATGTCCTATTCCTGTACAAAACATGATCTTGTAGAGTCTGAGTAAAACAGGAAAGAGCTGAGTAGCATCTGAGCTGAGTTTTGGAAAAAACCTAAGGACTTAAGCAGTGAGGAACAAAGAACACATTCTCGGTGTAGGAGAGTGCAAAATGTGAGGGGCAGCAAATCTGGCTCAAACAAAGATGAAAGGCAGCAACGTTATATTATAATTACTAAATTATAATATGAATACATTATTATTATGAAACAAGATGGAAAGGGTAGGGGTATATATATGTGTGTGAGTGACTAGAAGTGTGATTAGCTTCCACAGGAATCTGGAAGACTTAAATATACTTTAAAATATCTGAGTTTTTTATTTAAGCCATCAGAAAATGCAGAATGGACTCATCTCCAAGTTTTTCAGAAGGAGGAAATCTCTGACTTCTCTTTCTATAGGGCTTCAAGCAACCCAACTTTCTATTATAATAGTCCGTGTGACTCACAGAGGTAACAAATAGTTGCATTCCTCCCTGATGCTCCTGGTTCCCACCTTTGGTGATCTTCATAACTTCTAAGACTTCATAGTGGGTGTACTCTAGGCTCTGAGTCCCTCTCCCCTCACTGAGATTCCTTCTCTCTTTTAAAAGCCAAAGGCCAGCTTAGGAACATACATTGTTTTTCCTGGGATGTCAACTCCATGATCCTCTTCGCTACAAAGCTTTGCTCTTGATTTCTGTTCTGGAACAAAGGACTCTTTTGCTGAATTAAGGAAATCCCAAGGACCAGTGTTAGGATTCTTACAAGGTGCTAAGTCACAGGAATGGATATAATTATCTAATGGTTCAGTATGATTGATCTGACCCTACAAGGAGATGTGATGGACCACAACTTGAAACAAGGTACTGAGTGGAATTGAGGAGACAGTGATTAAATCTAGTTTAGCACTGATTTAATCCTACAACAAATAACGGTTTCCTAGTGATGTAATGATTAGTGTGTACTCAGTGTACAGCATATAAGCTAGAAGCTCTCAGGGCCAAGGAAGACTTTGGGAAAACTTCTTGGGAGATTCAGAGTGAAGAGTCATTCCCACTTCCACCTTTGTGCTGCCTGGAGACTTTGGGACAAGCGCTCTCAGGGAATCAAGAAGAGAGGAAGGCCTCCAGAAAACTAGCTGGGCCCCGAGTGAAGGAGACAAGATTTGGAAAGAGACAGGAAAGGACTTTAACTCCTGGCTGCATTTTGGGATTATTGGAACTGAACTGAAACTAAGACTGCTCCCAGAAGCTCCCCAAGAAATCCTGCTCCAGAGAACGATTACAATTTAGAAAAAGAGAACATTACTAACCAGAAGAATGAATACTTTGTCTAAGAACTTTAAACTTTGTCCAAAGGGCAGTACAAGGACAAAGACTCTGGGACATGAATGAGCATGCTAGCATAGAAGATTAATATCCAATTTCTCCATAATGAATCAGAAAGTGAAAGTGTCTTTTTTACCAAGTAAAAGGGAGGAATTTGTGGAAAAAAATTCTTCCTCCCAATCTAAATCAAATTAAATAGTCCTTTACCTCCTCATCTCCCAAGACAACTTTCAGGTTGTGATTTTGGCAAATGGCCTTGGAATTCAGGTTGTGTTGAACGCCATGCACTAGAGATACTATGTAATATGGGTAGCCTATAAAGGTGAATGTTAGTCTACACACATACACCATTAAAGGGGTTTTATTATAATTTTTAATTAATAAATATAAGTAAAATATTAAATACAAAAGTTTTCATATTAATTGTAGATTAAAGGATAGTCTTAGCAATGTGTTTATCTGTTAAAAAAATTCTTTGTCTTCTGAAGTTAACAAGTATGTTCATATCAGCAGATTTCAAGTCCCTTAAAAATGATGTGAACAAGATTCCTGGTTAATCTGGCTGCCTGAATGGAGAAAGGAAGCCTAGGTCTCACACATTTATTCTAGCCAAAAAAAAAAAAAAATTACAACAGACTGAATAAAAACAAAGAAAACTAAAGAGAAACTACAGTGTTTTCATCTACCCCAGAACTGCACAAAAAGTCAGAGAGAAGACTGTGGATAACAGAAAAGAGGAGCCACCAAAGTAGATAACCAAGAGACAGAAAATGACTGGCAATAGGCCAGAGAAACCTATGGCCTGTAATTTCCTGTCTCTGGTATCAGTAAGAATGAAAGGCTCCTACTAAAATGCCCAAAAGTGATCCAAAAATTAGAGCACAGAATTTGTACTAGTGACCTCCTAAGATCTCCTAAGCTTATTCATTCACAGTTTGATAGCACTCTGAGATGTACTAAAATGTCCTAAAAATGTATTACTCTGAGTCTCCAAGATCAAAGGAGAAATAAAACCTACCATCTCTTACTATAAATATGCTCTAGGAGGTATAGATCAATACATGTCCAGAACAATCCAGTCAAGACCAAGCAGATTTGGCTCCCCAAACCCAAAAGTATAACAAGGACCTGACCTTGGCCTTGGTCCAAAGCCTTGTTTCAGGAATTAAAATTGGGAAATGAGCATATAAAAAAAAGGCACAGGCCAAAGAATTATTACAGATCATGTGCAAATCAAGGCATTACTCTTGTGATGTCATTCATTGGTCCTCTTCAAAAATGAAGGATGGACAACAACAAGAAATCTAAAAATACCCAAAAAGTTCAACTAGGAGAGGATAACACCCCTGCCAATGGAGGCAGAGACTCAAAGGGAAAAATTATGTTTTGAATATAATATTTAGATGAAACAAAGCCACACATAAAAAGTAGAAATTTTTAAAGAAAGAATTGAAGGGAAAATAAAAATCTTAGAACTGAAAGTGGTTAGATCTTACTGACACAATGAATTCCCTGAAAATTAAAATAGACAACAGGAATCAATGATTAAGAAATAAGAAACATTAGAACAAAATCAGATAAATGGGAAACAAAACAAAAAACCCTAGAGACTATATTTCAAGAAACTATAAATGAAAATTGTTCAGATTAATTAGAACAAGAGAGCAAAATGAAAATAGAAACCCCTTATACCCACACAAAGTATTTGATTTGGAAACACATCCAACTTGAAGGAAACAAAGAAAAAAAAAGGAAAATGATGGGAGAAGGTGGAAGAAGAAATGGAACAGTCCAAAGCAAAATAAACTACTTTGAAAGATGAATACTAAAGGGAGTATTAAAAGGAGAAAAAAATAAAGGAAAAGGTAAGAACCAGTGATAGGACCCTGGAGGAGAAGAAAGAGAGGGACAGTGAGGTGAAAGGGATTGCTTAAGTTTTAAACCACTGGTGTTGATCACATTTTATCTCTTTTATTACCTTCTACTTTATAAAATTGAGCAGAGAAGGACAAAGTGCTAAAAGAGGAAATAGTATAAGAAAATATAATGCAAGGAAAAATACAATTAACAATCATATCAGTGAATTTAAATGATATAAATTCTGATATCCAAGATATAAAATGAATTAAATAATAAATGAACAGGAGATTTTTCAATAGAAAATTAGTAAAGATTTGTGAACAAGAAGTTTTTTAAAGCTGAAATCTAAGCTATCAACAGTCATATGAAAAAAGTTCCAAACCACTAAGAAAAATAAAAATTAAAATAACTATGAGGTTCTTCTTTATACTCACCAGTTTGGCAAACAACAATAAAGGAAGATGACAATTGTTAGAAAGATGTGGGGTTCAGCAGAAGAGATTGAAGCCAGCTCCAGAGGACCCAAGAACAGATTGTCAAATTTTTATTGTAAAGTTTTATTATTTACACCTCAGAAATCAACAGATAACAAATCAGGGCTTAATTTATTGTTTGTTTTTCTAGACTTAAGGAAATGAGAAGAAAAAATATTAATAATGCAAATTAAGTTTAAACCTGTATTTTGAGTATTTTGTTTTTAAGAGTCAGTTTTTGAACATTTACCAGCACATCTTGGAGTACAAGGCACATCAGTGCAATATTAGTAAGTTATAAATAGGTCCAGGCATTCTGAAAAGTAATTTGGAACTCTAGCCAAAATATCCTTTGACTCAGCAATACCACGTTGGGGATTATATCTCCAAAGAGAGGAAAAGAAGAAAGACCTATATGTACAAAATATTTATAACAGCACTTTTTGTTGTAGCAAAGAAGTAGAAACTTAAGGGAATGTCCGTCACTTGGGAAATGGCTGAACAAATTGTGGCATATGAATGAAAGGGAATGCAAGGAACAATTTGAGACAGTTTCATAAAATCCCTAGAAGAGCAGTATGAATTGATTCAGAATAAAGGAAGCAGAACTAGAAAAAACAAAACACAATGAAAATGCTACAAAGACTCTTTGAAAGATTTTAAAAACTCTGACAAAGCCATGACTAATCATACCACCAGAGAAGATTGATAAGGAAAACATGTTACCTACAGAAGTGATAGTCACTATATGGATTTGATTTATCTAACTTTGTGTATTCCTTATATTATTTTTAATTTCCCTTTTTTACTTGAGGAAAGGGAAAGAAATAGTTAAAAGTGATGTCAAAGGGAGGGAAAGAAGACTAATTGGAATGCTTATATAAAATGCACAGAAAAAAAAAAAAAAGAAAGAAAGAAAATGTGTTCAATTTATTATATACCTAAAAGGAAAAATTAGATCTAAGGAAAAGAAATTCATGGTGTCATATTCAACTCTTTTTTTTTTAATGTTTTATTTTGTATATGGAAATACTCATCGGTTTGGGTTTTGTTTTTGTCTTTGGTGTTTCTTAAGATCAGTTGTTTTTTTTTTTTTTTTTTAAATTTTAAAATAAACCAAAAAAAAAAAAAAAAAGTTTAAATAAGGGCAGCTAGATGCTAGCACAGTGGATATAGAGCACCAGCCCTGAACTCAAGAGGACCTAAGTTCAAATCTGACCTCAGACACTTAACACTTACTAGCTATATGACCCTGGGTAAGTCACTTTAACCCCAATTGCTTCAGGGAAACAACAACAACAACAAAAAAAAAACTTTAAATAAAGTATCCCTGAGCAGTGCCCGTGCCAAAGAAAGAATCCATAATGAGGGGAAACTTTGGAGAATGGATATGGAGTGACCTTTTTACCTAAAGAATATTAGTAATTTCTGGTATTCAAACATTTAAAATGATCAAATGAAACTATATATGTAAAGTACTTTGTAAACTTTAAAGCACAATATAAATATTAAGTATCATATTATTATTATTATTTCTCTAAAAATAATCTTTGCCCTTGAGCTGTGCATGCTGGTTATGCTAGGAAATTAAATAAATAAAAGGAGAATTTGTCTTAAGCCCTTTGCAAATGTATATAATTAATAATAATAATTGTTTCTGTTTGTAAAAATGTCATGTAAGTAATGAAGAGGATTGTATAATGATAAGATCTGTCTTGAATAAATTTAATAAAATAGATTGAGCACAGACTCCTAGCAAGATCAATTTATTAACAGTCGGGCCAATAACTGTTAACAGAGTCAGACTGATGACCTCAGCAAAACCAGAACTCCCAAGAGAAGGAGGGGACTCTTTTTACTAACATACAAAATAGAAGGGGTCCTGTTAGATCTGGGGGAAAGGTGAAAAGTTAAAGGGTTGGGGCAAGAGCATTATGATTGGATATGTAGAAAAAGGTGAGCTAGAATGAGGTGAAGCTAATGGCACCCTTCTCTAATGATTAGGGGATGTTAATTGTTTTATGGGACTCATCTGCATCTTCTAATCTTTGCTGGGGGATCAAAACTAACAAACTTGCTGTCTCCTTGGAAGTGATTAAAAGCTCCCCTACCTCCACAAAGATGGGGATGGTAATTTGTGGGGCTTAACAAACCAATATCCAGGAGGAATCCCAGGGGCTAATTGCTAGAGGATAACTTTTCTTTTAAACTAATTTGAAACTAACTCAGAGAAAGCGAAATTCCTGAATTCAACTCAAAGATAAAGAAAGGTGGCTTTAGGTAGATGCAAATTCAATTATAAAGGTAGTACTTTGTAAAACAAGTACAGTAGAAATGATTTCAGTTATGGCTGACTCTTTGTGGACCCACTGGGGTTTTCTTGGCAAAGATGCTAGAATGGTTTGTCATGTCCTTCTCCAGTCATTTTACAGATGAGAAAAGAGGCAAATATGTGACTTGCCCAGGATCACATTAGCTATTAAGTATCTGAAGATGGATTTAAATTCAGGTCTTCCTGAGTTCAGGATGGATACTCTAACTACTGTACTGTCTTGGCTGTACTGACTTGGCTGACTTCTAAGGTCACTTCCAGGCCTAACTTTTATGACCTGGACTGAAGTCCAGTTATAAGTCTTCTCCAAAGAAATCCAGATATAATCATTTATCTCAGAACTGGAGGGTTAGGTTTAATTTACAGGTGTCCCAGAAGTTTTAGTGAAGTTCCAAGTTATCACAGCTTGAATTAAAACTTCACTAAGACCTATGGGACATCCAATGTATTTGGTCACTATCCACACACCCAATGTAACAAGTCTTTCTTTAGGTCTTCTATAATTTCATAGATGCTAGCACAAAACTCAAAACTGTTAACAGTTATTCTTTTTTCTACATGAATAGCCAACTTCCTTCTCCACAAAAACATATACTTGTAAGATATTCAGATCAGATTAATCCGAACTCTCCTACACACCTATAATAATAATAACAAATAATAATTGTAGTATAGTAAAAGAAACGATAACACTGCCCCTTCCTCTCTCTGGATTGCAGGTTCCTTATCTGAAATAATGAGGGAGATTGAACTAGAAGATTTCTAAAAACCCAGATTCAATCTATAGCACTATATGTGCTGTATGGCACTATAGGTAACATCTTTCATTCCAACTATGGTCATCTTATCCTCTGACACATTAGTAAAGTCTCCTCCTTTTCCACTCTGCTCCCACTACTCCTCTTCCACACACATACCCATTAAGTAATGAGTTAATTATTCAGAAATTCTGACCATCAGAGGGCTTTTATACAATATAACTGTTTCCCAAAAAAAGGAGGTCCACTGGGGCTAGGATTTCCCACAGAATCTTGAGAAATATCATAGTATAAATGTGAATGAATATTGCTGGGGAAAAATCAACTTATGTCAACTGAACTAAACTTACTCTGAAATCTAAAGCTCAGAAGTGGGACCCAAATTTGAAATCTTAAATTCCACTGCTATCCGCATTCCCTTTAACACTTTATTTCTTCATCCCTGTTTGAAATTAGTCAATTGAACACAACAGTACAAGAAGAACTGACATACAAACAGAACTGCCGGGCCTGCCCATTTCTTTGAGCCAAGAAGCAATTTGATTCAAGTTTCTAAGGGACACAAATGATCTTCTGCCATAAAAGTACCAGGACCAATCGAAGAAAAAACAGGTGGGAGTTTAGAAAAGGGATATGGTTGGCCCTTAAAGACATCACAGAATTAGAGTTGGAAAGGATTTGGGGGGCCTTCTAGCCCAACCCTTTCATTTTACAGATGAGAAAATCAAGGCCCTGAGAAAAAGCAAGCAATTTGTTTGAAGTCACATAGCTAAATAGCACAAAAGGGATTCAAATACAAGCCGCCAACTTCAAAGGTAGCACAGCTTCCACTGTGCCAGGATGCCTGCCTAGGGATGAGTGGCAAGGAGATTCCTTGGATGTTTAATTTGTCATTCCTCCTGGATCTCTAACCACCATTGACACAATAGCCTCTCGGACCCCAAGGGTTACTGAGATAGAAGCACAAAGGGGAATGCGTCTCTGATTCCCTTGGTATGTGGCATCTGGTAGAATGCTGCTTAAAAGAATTCATAAACACATTTAACACATGTTTACTGGGCACAGGGCCATGGAATGACACTGGAGAGCAGCAATGGAACACATGGGCTTCCGTTGCTACCTGTGCCAGGCAGATCGGGAGAAGGATAATGTTAAGTATTTCTGTCATTTTTCCTTTTTCCATATTAACAAGTAAAACAATTTCTGTAACTTTTCCTTTTTCCACATTAATAAGAATCAATGTCTGTCCTTGCTTTACCCCACCTCAAGAGGAGATTCACCATAAGCACAAGCAAAATAAAATATAAATCTTAAAAACATGTATAAATGGGGCTATTTTTCATTTATGCATCCTCAATAAGAACATCTCTTTCTGTCTAGCTAGGCTTTGTTGGGAAGAATACTCACTATAGATTAAATTATGGGCCTTTGAAATAAAATGGAGTTTTAAATTGAATCACCTGAAAAGGAAGGTAGTTAAGTGATAATAATAGTGTTCCTCATCCCATAGCCAAATGCAAAGGGAGAGGACAGAGATAGAGAAGGCAAATTAGGAAAACTAGGCCACTTTTGCTTGCATCTAAAATTGGGAGATTGCCAACTCTCACAAAACAACATGTGTGTTTAGAATAAGAAGCACAAAGACAATTCATATGCAATTAGCTACATGTACAACTTTGGTGACTAATCCAATGGGAGTAAACCTTTGGAAAACTTAAACCCATAAATAGGTATTAAGCTGAGTAGGACTTGATAGGATCAGAAACCTCTTTCCCGTGGGAGAATAGTCTTCAGGGTAAGACACTGAAGCCCCTTTCCTGTTCTCTTCAGGCAAAGGTTTATTTTTTTTGTGTGTGCCATAGACCCCAAAATAGTCTAGTAAAGCTTGTGGATACTTTCTCAAAACAATTTTTTACATATATAAAATAAAATATGCAGTATTCCAAAAAGAAAACCCTAATTATATTGAAATAGAGTTATCAAAAAAAAAAAAAAAAACACAGCAAAACCAAGTTTAGGGTCTTCAAGTTAAGAACCCTAAGACTTAGGGTAAAATAACATGACTATGATTCTTATCACCAAGCTGATCAATGAAAATTATCATTAAATATTATCATTATTAAGAGTGTCCACACAGATTTTTCCAAAATGAAAATGAGACTTTTTTGGGTCCCATTTGATTTGTTACCCTTAAAAGCTTTGGAATCATGCTCAGCTTCCCATTTATAATGAAATCCCTTTATATTCCTGGTATTAGGGATAGACAAAAATCCCAATTTATATTGCCAGTGATTTATTTTTACATCAGAATTGAAAATGAGAAAAAAAATTTAAGCCTTCTAGAGCTTGACAAAGTATGGCATTTCTCAGGTCCAATTGTGAAAAATTACATATTGTCAAGAAAGATTCATTGTCTGATACGGGGTAGATACAAGCTTAAAAAATGAAAGATAATTAGAAAATGAAAAGCTATAATTCTGTTCGGTCTTTGAGCTAAAGAATTGCAGGCTCCAGTAATAATACCACGTAATTTTATTTCAAATAAATTACATGTAGTTAAACTCCTATTTTAGTTAAAGCTTTTATAGTCAACTCTAGATTATTCAGGGATTATTTAGTTTTCGAATGATAGAGGTTATTTGCTTCTTTTTCTTTCTTCAAGCTGCCATTCTTCTGGACATGTTGCTTTTTATTAGCCTTTCTGTCAGAGAGTAGTTAGAAAAGAGTCCTAGAAATGACACTTAAATCTGGCATTTTCACTCCTCAGAGAAGAAATTGAAACTATTAGTGAAATAGTGGTTTAGATTATTGACAGGTTTCCTGTGTTCATTATACCAGGGTCAGCAATATAAAATAGCTACTGGGGTAAGTAGTACCAAATATACCCATAAAGGGCCCTTGGCAGGGAGAAACCTTTAGACACTAAAGTTGTAGCTGGAGAGATGGCTATGAAAGGAGCTACATCTGGGGGTGACTCAGAAGCCTTTAAGTTGCTATGATAATAAAAGAGAAGAGCTGGGGAAAAGCCTATCATCTGGTACCTTCCTATTTTAACAAGTTAGTCTTTCTTACTAAGATCCTAGATGAAGAATTAGAAGGCACTTTTAGGGACAAGGAACCATCCTAGGCTCTGGGGATATAAAGATTAAAATAAGACACAAGAAATTTCTAATAAATATATTGCTTTCTAGCACTGGAATTATCTGTTTCTAGTGCTGGGATTATTATAAAAATAATCTTGAAAGACCCAAAATATTAACGGAGGGGGGAAGAAAGGATAAGCAACAGCTATTATACAATAATTTCAAGGTTCTGACAATAGAAAATGGATTTACACCATAATGTCAAGGGTTTTGACTAGCTAAAAGGGAGAAATTTCCTGCAAAATGAGTAACTCAGGGTTTTTAGCATTTTTTCCTTGAATGTTTCTGATGGCATTCAAAAGTTGATTGCAGAGGTAAAGAGAAGTTTAAATCTGTAAGGATTTTAGAGTTCACATAGCACAGATCCTCATTTAATGGACCAAAAAAGCTTAGGAGAAGGGGAACATGATGCAAAAGGAAGAGCAATAGATTTTTAGTCAGGGGACTTGATTCTAAAATTCACTCTTACAACTTGTGTGACCTTGGGGAAAAAATCACTTAACCTCTCTTGATCTCAATTTTTTCAGCTTTAAAATGGAAGGTTTGGGAGAGATCATTGATGGACAAAGCTCTTTCCAACATCGAGGTGATTCAGACCAGTTCCAATGGTCTTGTGATGCACCTGGAGGACTATGGGAACTGAATGTGGATCACAACTTAATTATTTTCATTTTTTTTGTTTTGCTTGCTTGTATTTTGTTTTCTTTCTCATTTTTTTTCCTTTTTTGATTTGATTTTTCTTGTGCAGCATGTTAATTGTGGAAATATGTATAGAAGAATTGTACATATTTAACATATTGTATTACTTGTCTTCTAGGGGAGGGAAAGGAAGGAAGTAGAAGAAAAAAAATGGAACACAAGATTTTGAATGCTTAAAAACTATGCATATATTTTGAAAATGAAAAATTTTAAAAATAAATAAAAATTTTTTAAAAATAATAAAAAATAGGTTTAGAATAAATAATCTATAATTCTATAGGTGATTTACTCAAAGTCACACTGCTGATCTATTCAGATCTGCTTGTTCCTAATCTAATACAATCCTTTATAAGGCCCATGAGTTAGAATATTCTATCCACTACCTTTCTACCAAGGGGCCCATGAACTCTGGATGCATGCATGTGCCTGGACTGCGTTTAGTTCTTGGGAAGCCTGGCCCCTAATAAGAGGGACTGGGGGTCTCTTTTTTTTTTTTTTTCAAACTTTCCAGTCCTGCTCTAAGGAGGCGAAAAAAAAGCAGTATGCGATAGGTATTGGTTTCCAATGCACAAAAGAAATGTTTACTACAAAACACTCATAAGTACATACTGGCAGAAAGACAAAGTGAGCAAAGTTGGCAATATTAATGACTATTATATTGTTGGGGACTAAACTTATCTAATCATGAAGCAGCTGGGAGGAAATTGCTGATGAAGCATTTTACATTTCCTTTCTGCACTGTCTTCCACAAAGTCCATGTCTTTTGAAAAGTCAAACACAACACTGGGCTTATCTTCCAACCATCCGTCCTTCTCTAAGAAAGGTGGAGTGGGAACAAAGATCACTGGAAATGTCACTCTTAATAAGCAGGCAGCTCTCCCAATCTCTCAAGTTCACAAAATGGTCTCTAAGATTAACATGTATATTTTGTTATCAAATTTGTTATCTTAAGATCAGGAAAATAAGAGACATAAAAGGAGGTTCAAATCTCAAAATCAGAATTTAGGCGATTTTTGTCAGCCATGTGTTCCTGACTGAATAACTGAAGTCGGAAGTAAGATGAGCTACCATTCTTTCCAACCCTTATGGGAAGTCCCAGAGCTTTCTGAAGATTGAAGGGAGAGAGAATCAGGAACGCGGTCACTCCTTATTTTTAGGTCCACTCAGTCATTTATTCCTCCTGCTAATAAGGTTGCTTCATCATCTTAAAGCACCAAGATCCTTCAAAGCTAAAGTCACTTGGGTGGTCAGCTACAAGCAGAAGGGTCGCCCTGCCCATGTTTTGTTAAACCCCTACTCACTTCTATATCATAATATTCTGTCATGAGAGCCCACGGCTCATTAGGCATAAATTTTTATCTGAGCTTCATCAAATAAGATTAGGAGAATGAGATTATAATTAGGAGAATCAACAGTATATATTAGGAGAATCACAATTATATGATGCTTTAAGATTTACAAAGCACTACAAACCTGTGAAGTAGGGAGTCAAACATTGTGATTCCCATTTTATTGATGAAGAACGGGATTCCTAGAGAGCTTAAGTGATTTCTCCATGATCACACAGTTAGTAAATATTGGAAGGATCATTTCAATCCTGGTCTCCTGACTCTAAATTTAGTCGTTTCCAATAAGGCAGTTTAAATATAATATAGACTGAAAGCATGATAATGAGGAAAATATGACCTCCAATTGAAATACTCAATTCACAATTATTTAAATAAGTCATTGAAAATCAAAAATGGCAGATAAATAGAAAATTACCTTAATACCGAGTATAAACATTTCGTACATACATTTAATAAATATAAATCAATTGCCACAAAACCCAAAATCCAGAAAGTGCCTTAGCTAGGTAACATCTGACTTATAATGAAGAGAGATGGTGGCCAAAGGTTACACTGGTTTAGAATATAAAGTCATTTGTAAAACTTTTACAAAGAATGGTAAATGATTATGAGCAGTATTATTTTGTAAAGTAAAGAGGTACATGGGAGGGGAAATACCAAAGGAAGTTTGGTAAGGTATCCAACCAAACATCATCCAAAAGTTATTATAGTAAAAATGAAATAAGAACAAACAATTACTCTAGTTAATTGCTTTTTCTGTAGTGGAATTCCCATATTTAGAATATAACACTATAGTCCTAGATGTGCTCATGGGAGTTAGAAGTGAGCCTAAAAAGACTCAGATGGTAAAAGTCCTCAGGTAAGTACAGAGGTATGTTGGAGCTAGGTCAGACTCTTAAACCTAAGGACTGTTAAATTTCCAGAATAAGCATTTACACCTTGAAAAGAAAGTTTGATTTATTTTTTTTTTCTTGATCGTCAACTTAAAGTGATGGAGAAAATGTTAATACAGGTTAAACTTTAACATGTGTCGTACTTCTTTTAGAAAGTTGATTGTTAAATATTTACTACCATACTGCTGATCAAGTATATACAAAGGAGATTCTTGTTGAAGATGATATATTTCTAAAGGTATTAGATATCAACATCAACTATCTGAAGGAGGAAAAATAACAAAGGTATATACCAAGTTTTCAAACTTTTATAATACTAAAAGGTAAAATAAAAACATCAATTACCAACCTAAATGTTTACTCTTTCAAAATAAGACCTGGTATGTAAATTACAACTGGATAATTGAGGGCCTTAGATCTGTAACACCAGGTTATCAACATTGTATTCTCTAGGAAAAGAAGATGAAATCTTAAATTTGTTTGGGGCAACTGGGTAAGCTCATTATCTAGTTGAAAATATTTTGCAAATTAATTGTATCTTTATAAATATATATATATACACACATACGTTATTATAGCAAAATTTTTCTCATAATTTAAAAAGTTTTATTGATTAAAATGTTCTTTAAATTTTAGCTTATTTAATGAGTAAAAAAAATTTCATATGATAATTTAACAAATGTTCACCACTTAAAAATAAATAAAATGATCCTAAATAATTTGTTGAAATGGGCTGCACATGCCTGTAGTTTAAGTCAAATGAAATGGTTACTTGGAACAGTATGCAAGTCAGTTGAAATATCAAATTTCTTTAAGTTTTAGAGTTTCTTTGGTTTGATAAATAAAAATGTTCTTTATAATAATTTAACAAATGTTTATTAGCTAAATAAAAATAAAATTTTCTGAATAACTTGTTGAAATGGGCTACAAATGCCTATGGAATAGGCCAAATAAAATGGTTATTTGGGAAATTTATCAAGATAAAGTTGAACATGTTCTCTTTTTGTTTTTCTGTTTCTGTTTTTTAAGTTCAAAGCAAAGGTGCAAACACAGCACTCACCATTGGGAAGGATGAACATGCATAAAAAATTATTCAACTGGTATTTTATTTTGTTTTTAATTTTTTCAGTTCTAATTTCTCTCCTTTTTTCCACCTCTCCTTCTCTCTGCTCCCCTCCTCCTCTACCTCTAGAAAATATCCCCTTCTGTTTCAATCCCATGATGCTCCCTCTGAAAGAGCTCTATGCGGTGAAGAAACTCAATTTACTTTCCATTCTTCACTCCTGGTTTTTGTTAGAGCAAATACCCTTTGGAGAGGATATGTAAGAGGAAATTATTTATCTCATTCAATTTCTCCTCATCTTCAAAATCACAATTCTGTTCATTTGAGAGAAGAAGCTTAAAAGAGAAAGGCAAATGCCAGGAAGATTTTTCCCCTGCTGAGTTTAAATTCAGTGAAACTATTTTCAGGGTGGGAGGGGGAAGGGAAAAGGAAGAAGGGAAAGAGAAAGAGAAAGGAAAGGAAAGATGTGTGGAGGGAAACAGGTTGGTGTAAGGGGAGAAAAGCAAAACCAGATGGAAAGAAAGACGGCCTGGTGTAGTAACCTAAACTGCTCGCCTTTATTTTCCACCAAACCCTTCTCCGCCTCCTCCCTCAGCGATCAGTTTACTAATTATTCTGCACCTCTTCTGGGTGAATTGTCAGAATTCCATTTTACTACCTAGGGAAGACTTTACCAGCAGGGGGAGTTAGTAGCCCACAGGGAAAACATAGCTGTCCAGTTTTGTTTTGTTTTTTGATCAACGCAGCAAATATTGAATCTTAGAATGCTAGAACTGAAAGAGACTTAATAGATAGTCTGGTGCATGTTGCAGATAAGGAAATGAAGTTCTGGCTGTAATAAAGATCTGGATGATAAACTCTACAGACTTTACTGGAATAGCCTTATGATTTTGGATGTCATATAATACAAACGTTTTTGTTTTACAGAGGGGAAAACTGAGGCCCAATGTCCCTTTGATAGTAAGAAGCAGAGCCAGGCTTCAGGAAGGGAAGAGGAAGGGATAGATGGGAATACCATGATGATGTAAAAAATAGAAACTTCAATAAAAATATGTTTAAAGGAAGAGAGAGAGAGAGAGAAAGAGAGAGAGAGAGAGAGAGAAAGAGAGAGAAGAGAGAGACAAAGAGAGAGACACACAGAGAGAGAGACAGAGAGATACACAGAGAGAAAGAGAGGAGAGAGAGAGAGAGAGACAAAGAGAGAGAGAGAGAGAGAGACAGAGAGAGAGACAGAAAGACAGAGAGAGAGAGAGAGAGAGAGAGAGAGAGAGAGAGAGAGAGAGAGAGAGAGAGAGAGAGAGAGAGAGAGAGAGAGAGAGAGAGAGAGAGAAGAAGGAGGGAAGGAGGGAGGGAGAGAGAGACAAAGAGAGAGAGAGAGAGAGAGAGAGAGAGAGAGAGAGAGAGAGAGAGAGAGAGAGAGAGAGAGAGAGAGAGAGAAAGAAGCAGACCCAAGATTTCAACCCAAGCTTTCTTGGCTTTCTCAGTCTAACAAGGGTGCTGAAATGAATGTCCCCAAATAAGTACAGTGCAAGGTAGAATGTGACCAGTGCAAAGGAAGAGATTCAGGCGATCAGAATTTAAAGGACAGATCACCTTCCACAGGAATGGCCACAAGGAGTATTTGTGGAAGACACCGTGGTTCAGCTGGGCTTTCAAAGGTTTTTTCTACCAGAAGAGATTTGTAGGGTGAAAATTCCGGAATGAAGAGGTGGGAGGGTGCCAGAAGAAATTAGGGAGCAGCTATTAAACTGGTCTGGCTGGATTGAAGAGTGCATAAGAAAAGGATAATGAAAAACAAAAAGAATTATAGTTCAATTTACAAAAGCACCATTGGAATAGTCTGTTGGTCTCCTTGCCTCAAGTGTCAATCTGCTCCAATCCATTGTCCACTCAGCTGTCAACCTGACTATCCTAAAGCACAAGTCTGACCATGTCAGGTTCTCCACTTCTCCATCCCTATCTCCAAACAAATACTTCCAGTCAATTCCAGTGGCTTACAGGTGCCTCCAGGAATCTGCTGATAACACTCAGAGCCCTTCCCCACCTTCACTACCTCTCCAATCTTCTTACACCTTACCTTCTCTGCCTCCCCAGCTCCCCACCTCCCACACTCCAGCCTTCAGGATAGTACATATATATCATAGGCATTTAGTAAAAGTTCACTTCTCATTTTCAAAGAAGCCCAGGGACTTTGTGAGATGGTGTTTTGTTTTATGTGTAAATTGGATTATAATGAGAGAGTTGTACAAAGTTATCAGCCTCAGTCTCTTTCAGTCATTGAAATCCAGTGGCAAGATAAAAATCAGCATCACTGGAAATGGCCTGGAATAGTGGATGACCTTGTATCTTCCTTGTCTTACCTAGTGCTTACTTCAATTGCCTTCACGGCCAATGAAAGAAATTATTCTCCTTTCCCTTTCCACCGGGAGAAATCTTCATGGGGTAGTGTTATCTCCACAAATGGAGACCCTGAGGAATTCAGCAGAATTGAGGAATAAGCCCTGGATGAGTGGCTGCTTCCCCAAACTGACCCAAGTGTTACAACCAAAGCTCTTTTAGAGTTAGAGAATTCTTTCTTCACTGATTCTCATGAGAAAGGGGTGCATTCATGCAGGGAGACACACCTCAAATGCAGAAGGGGCAGCAAGCTGTATTTATACTGTTAGTTCAATTTCTGACTTTTTTCTTCAAGATTCAAATTGGTCAAATTTACAGTCGGGATTAGTTACAATTGGTTGGATTTACAATCTAAATTATAACTGGTCAGATTTACAATCCAAGTTAGTTACAATTGGTTGGATTTGCAATCCAAGTTATAATTGGTCAGATTTACAATCTGAGTTACAACTGGTCAGATTTACAATCCAAGTTGCAATTGTTCTTATTTGTGTAAATTAATAAGTATGAAGTACTTGCAAAAAACTTGTGTCTTGACATTGAACTTAGCCAGTTTGTGCCAGTTTATGCCTTTATCGGAAACTTTATTGTTTAGCTGGTTTCTTAACTCACAAGGTGATTGGTTGGAGATACAATCACAAGATATTTCACCCCTCCCTTCATCCTGTTCCTACATTACCTGTGGAAACCTAACTTCTCATACTCTTCACATACTCTCCCCCTAATTCATCAATGGGTATAAAACCCATTGGCTATGCTCCACCTGGTTTAGCCCATCTGCTGAGATGGGGTTATGGGCTGTGGCCACTGCACATGCTACAGCTTCTTGGAGCCACAGGTGAGAGCTGGGTGCCAGGTGGACACCAAAGCTTGATTAGCATCCCTGAAAAGCACTCAGCAAGCCTTCATGCCAGAGGTGCTAATTCTCCCTGAGCTCGCCGTTCATCTCCCTTAATAAATACTTATTGACTGATTGACCAGTTATGGAAGGATTTAAATCCCCTGCTAAACAGCTGCTGTCTTATCCTTTTGGCCATACAGGATTCTCTGATGCTTCTTAAGGCAGGAAGTAATATGATTAGACCTTGCATTAAGAAAATTATTTCAGCAGTTGTGTAAAGAATATATCAGGGAGGGGAGAGCCTGGGGTTAGGGAAAGCTATTTAAGATGAAACTCAATAGTTCAAGCAAGACGTGAATTAGGATAGTGATTGTTCCAGCTTTGAAAAGAACACAAATACAAGAAGCAGTGTAGAACCAAAATCAACAGGTGTTGGCAACAGGTGGGCTCCTTCCTCTCCCCCCCTCCCTCCATGCAGCCAAAGCGAACTCTAAGGTTTCTAGCCTGGCCAGCATAAGGATAATGGCATCATTAGTGATAATAATTAAGAGTTAGCATTTACATAACATTTTAAGGTTTGCAAAGCACTTCTAAAATGTCATCCCATTTGATATTCACAACTACCCTGGAAAGTCAGGTGCTGTTATCATCCCTGTTTTACAGAAGAGGAACCTAAGCCAGAGGTAGAAGGGCTTGCCCAAAGTCACATAACTGGTCAGTACCTGAGACTGGATTTGGACTCAGGGCTTCTTATCTCCACGTCAGTTGATCTATCTACTTATGCCATCAAGTTGCCAATAGAAACAGGGAAGTTTAGAGTGAGGGACAGAATTAAAAGGGAGCTGTTAAGTTCGGTGGAGTAGTAAGATTGCCTAGAGAAGAAACAGAGACAGAAACCGAGAGCCAGAGACAGATGTAGTGAGAGTCAGAGAAACAGAGACAAAGAGACAGAAACAGAGGGACACAGAGAGACAGACAGAGACAGAGACAGAGAAAGAGAGAGACAGAGACACAATACAGAGAAACAGATGGAGTCAGAGTCAGAGAAACAGAGACAAAGAGACAGAAACAGGGACACAGAGAGACAGACAGAGACAGAGAAAGAGAGACAGAGACACAATACAGAGAAACAGATGGAGTCAGAGTCAGAGAAACAGAGACAGAGACAGAGACAGAGAGACAGCAAGAGAGAACCAGAGACAGAGAAAGAGAGAGCCAGAGACAGAGAAAGAGAGAGACAGAGAGAAACAGAGATGGAGACAGAGTCAGAGAAACAGAGACAAAGAGACAGAAACATAGGGACAGAGAGACAGCAACAGAGAGCCAGAGACAGAGAAAGGGAGAAAAAGAGACAGAAACAGAAGGACACAGAGAGACAGACAGAGACAGAGACAGAGGGACAGAGACAAATAGAGACAGCAACAGAGAGCCAGAGCCAGAGAAAAAGAGAGACAGAGACAGAGAGAGACAAAGAGACAGAAACAGAGGGGCACACAGAGAGAAACAAAAACAGAGGGACACAGAAAGAGAGACAGAGAGACAGAGAAAAAGAGAGAGACAGGGACAGAACCAGAGACAGAGAGAACCAGAGATGGAGACAGAGTCAGAGAAACAGAAAGAGAAAGAGAGAAAAAGAGACAGAAACAGAAGAACAGAGACAGCAACAGAGAGCTAAAGAAAAAGAGAGAGAGAAACAGAGATAGAGAGAAACAGAGAGACAAAGAGACAATAACAGAGAGCCAGAGAAAGAGAGACAGAGAGAAACAGAGAGCGACAAAGAGAAACAGAGGGACAGAGACAGAGATAGAGGGAGACAGAGAGACAAAGAGACAGAAAAAGAGAGGGAGACAGAGAGACACACAGAGAGAAACATGGAAAGACAGACAGAAAGTCAGAGAGACTGAATGAGAGAGAGAGAAACAGAGAAAGAGAGACAAAGACAGAAACAGAGGGGACAGAACAAGCCAGAGACAGAGGGCCAGACAGAGACAGCAACAGAGACAAAGAGACAGAGAAAGAGATTGAGAGAGACAGTGACAAAACAGAGAGACTGAGAGACAGAGGCAGAAAGATGGCTGCCATTTTTGGTTCTCCCCGTTGGGATCACCCAAGCAGCCTAGAAACAGAGTCCTG
The DNA here is from genome assembly GCF_048593235.1 of Sminthopsis crassicaudata. Taxonomy (NCBI): domain Eukaryota; kingdom Metazoa; phylum Chordata; class Mammalia; order Dasyuromorphia; family Dasyuridae; genus Sminthopsis; species Sminthopsis crassicaudata. The sequence goes on from NC_133617.1 coordinate 601,247,631, forward strand.
TAACAGAAGCGAACTAGACTCAGAATCAGCAGAAACTTGGGTCAGAACCAAGCTCCTCCTGTCTCACTGGCTGCGTGATGGTCGCTTCTGAAACTATTTTCTCATCTTCCCTGGGAGAACCTGGCCCTTCCTTAGCCCTTCCCCATTTGAAAGCTGAAAGGTTGACTGGAGGGCTCCTGGGGTCACTTCCAGCTCTGATGACTCTCTGAATGATATTTGTAGTACTTAACCTCGTGGGTTGTTGTGAGCACTAAATAAGATAATGCGAAGCACCTTAAAGCTGTGTAAATGTCAGACACACACAGGGGCTGAGTGTTACCATCCTGCCAAAAGGCAAAGTAGAATCTTGGGTCCAATTTATCCTCTAAGTTTCTGTCTCCTTGGTTCTTTACTGCCAGAAAATTCCAGCTCCTTCAGTTTCCTGTCATTAGAACTAGTCTTTTTATGAAGAAGCATTTTGTTTTGTTTGCTAATTCTCCCTATAGCTTTATCCTCAATTACTTTTAGCCATTCCTCTCCCCACCTCTCCCCCTCTGCTCCCTGAAATTCTTTTATTTGCTTTTAACCAACTTTCTTTCCTCTTAGATATCTTCTTATAATTCTTCCAAAGGGAATAACCAGAACTTGTTCCCCCCATGGAGAAGAAATCTTTTGCCAGTCTGTCTAGTGGCCGGTCCCTCTTCTGGAGCTCTGGACACCTGCTCACCCCGGGTCAGCAGGAGGAGCTAGTACTCTGCTTGCTTTCTATGCAGCTTTCAGACCCTCCTGTCACCATCACTGTGACTCAGCAACAGAACCATGTTTTTATCTGGGAAAAACCCATCTGGAGAAATGGGGTGGGATGAAGAGTGGCAGGACAGAGAGTTTTTCTACTCCAAGCACAGCCTGGACAAGAAGCAGGTCGGGGACAGTGTGTTATCAGGAAGTTGGAGGAGGACGTTCTCAGGAGAACAGAGAAGGGATCCTGCAACTAGGGGTTATTGGGACCCATGGACACAGCTGTGACATGGACTCGAAGGTTTGTTTAAAGCTCCAGGAATTATTCCAAGTTTGAGGAAGTTCTTCCTGGAAGTCTAATGCCAAAGCAAAGTCCCAAGCTCTGGTCACCAAGCTCTTTTTAAAAATGTTAAGTCCACAGGGATTATATGACATTACCCTGTCCAGATCAATCAACCAAGAATCTGGTCCTGTAGCTGCCCCTTTCACATTTCCTCACTTGCAAGACTCATCTCCTCCCTCTGTGTCTTACCCTGGCTACCCCCCTCTCAAGGAAAATCCATCTGATGTCTCTAGTACATCAAGCTGGGAATAGGGACATGCTGGAGACTGCTGACTTCTCCCATTCTTTCCCAGAGCTTTTTCTTTCAGTAACTAAAGCGGAATTGCTCTCTTCCTTCTTTCCTCTTGAAGCACCCAGTGCACCTTGACACCTCTGCCTCTGACACATATAGTCTGTGTGATCCTGGGAAAATCACAGAGAGACAGGACAACCCGCGTTCCTAAGAAGGTACCCACCTCTACCGGTGGAGAGAATTTCCTCATCTAGGAACTTTTATCCCAGTGAAATCCCAGGCCCAGTCTGTATGTCTCTCTTCATGATTTTCTATTTGAATACTCTCTCTTCCTAGAATCATTTCTTAAAATAACCTCCTCAATGAACATTCCCATCAGACTAGAGGACTAGCTGTTCTCCAATCGTGGACCTTCATTCTACCCACTTTAGGTATTTAATCCCCTTTGCCTGAGACGCCGTCGTTTCCAAATTCTTACCCACATGCCACATCCTCCAGGAAGCTTTCAATGATTTTCCCCTCCTCCCCACCTTTCCCTCACACCAGTCCCTCTCACCCTCCTACACAAAATGAAAGAAAATTTTCTTAGAGCACTTCTGGGTTCCTTCTTTGCCTTTACCACTTTCTATCTGGTATCCTATTTTTGTGAAAAATGTGAACCACTTGATGACAAAGATGAGACTTTTTTCTCCCTTGGAACTTGAATGATGCTTCCTTGAGAGATATAACCATCCTCTGACATTGATTGGACATGATTTCCCTGGGCCCATATGAGAGCTGAACCACACATGAGGACTTGAGCCAGTAAAAGGGGGGATAAATACACCTGCCAGAATGAGAGAGATCCCTAGAAAACTGAATAGAGACCAAAAACCTTAGAATATATGTTGGCACCTGTCTGGGGAAACCTGTGCATTGTCATAATCCCCAGAGGAACTACCAGTCACCTATCAGTTCTGGAGATAATAGCATTTCTAATTCTACCCCTAATTAAGCCCAAGAGAAGGCAGAATCCAGACTTCTGGGGAGAAGAGGAGCACATATGTGCCATGGAGCTGGTGGAACCACAAGGGACTACATGGTGAAATTAAAGAAATCAGACCTCCGCCTCCCCTCCCTTTATTCTTTTCCTGACCTATCCAAATAGTGCAGGGCCACTGGGAAAGGAGTTTGTTCTTTAAGCAAACCCAAGGGGGTAAATTCCATTCAGGAGAGCCCCAAGTCCTTAGGGTAGTGCTCTAAGAATGGAAGTCCCTGAAGGAGCTGGAGAAATTACTAGATGTTAACAAGTTAATACTTTAGAAAACCCAAGTGATTTCCCTTCTGGTAGGGAGCCAAAACCTGGTTGACCCTAAGCTTTTTGGGGCGGGAAGTAGGGTTCTGTAAAAAGGAAGGGAGAATTATTCTGACTGATTATGGATTGTTGTGAGGAGAAATGAAAGTTGTTCTGCATCTATTGTGAACTGGTGACTTCATGGAAACAATAAGGATCCTTCTACTCCTGTAAATACCAGACCTAGATACATATCTGAGATAACCTGGGAAAACCTGGGCAGGATCAACTGAGACAAAGATGATTTTTTAGTAAGAAAATTTTCCTCCTCCCTACTCTCACAATATAAGTCAAGCTTAAAGCTAGGGCCACAAATTATAGTTTGGGTTTTTTCTTTCTTTATACTAGTTTCCTCCATTAGACTAAAAATTCTTTGTCCCATTTTTCATCTTTTAATCTCAAATCAATAAGTCAACAAGCATTTATTAAGCACTCACTAGGTACCCTACCCCCAGGGAGCTTACATTCCAGTGGAAGAGGACAATTTATTAAAAGGGAGCAGACAAGTTAGAGCAGGGTGAGGGTAGTGATAAAGTACTTCTTAGGGATGGAGCGAGTCTTTTTCAGAAGCAGTGGGAAAGGAAGCCAGACTTTGTGGATTAGGGTTTAGTGGGCAATAAAGAAGCGAAGATTATGAATAAAAACTGTAAAATGAAGAGAGAGAGAGACAGAGACAGAGAGAGAGAGAGAGAGAGAGAGAGACAGAGAGAGAGACAGAGAGAGAGACAGAGAGAGAGAGACAGAGAGAGAGACACAGAGAGAGAGAGAGAGACAGAGAGACAGAGAGACAGAGACAGAGACAGAGAGAGAGACAGAGAGAGAGACAGAGAGAGAGAGACAGAGAGAGAGGAGAAGAAGAAGAAGAAGAAGAAGAAGAAGAAGAAGAAGAAGAAGAAGAAGAAGAAGAAGAAGAAGAAGAAGAAGAAGAAGAAGAAGAAGAAGAAGAAGAAGAAGAAGAAGAAGAAGAAGAAGAAGAACAAAAGAAGAAGAAGAAAAGAAGAAGAAGAAAAGAAGAAGAAGAAGTAGTGGAGGAGAGAAAAGGAGAGAAGAGAAGAGAGGAGAGAGGGAGAGAGGAGAGGGAGACAGAGACAGAAACAGAGAAAGACAGACACACAGAGAGAGAGCAAAAGATTTATCAAGATATAACCTGAATGAGCAGAACCAAGAGGTCATTGTACACAGCAAAGACAAGATTATACAATGATCAATTCTGACGGATGTGACTTTTTCAACAGTGAGGAGATTCAGACCAGTTGGTCTTATGGTCCATTACAAGACTATTACAATGGTCTTGTGATGAGAGAGCCCTCTGCATCCACAGACAGGACTGTGGGGACTGAGTGTGAATCACAACATAATAGTTTCACTTTTGTTGTTGTTATTTATTGCATTTTGTTTTCTTTATCATTTTTTCCTTTTTGTTCTCATTTTTCTTGTGCAGCATGATAAATGTGGAAATATGTATAGAAGAATTGTACATGTTTAACATATATTGGATTACGTGCTCTCTAGGGGAGGGAATAGAGGAAAGGAGGGAGAAAAAATTTGAAACCCAAGTTTTTTGCAAAGATGAATGTTGAAAACTATGCATATGTTTTGAAAATAAAAAACTTTAAAAATAGTCATGATGAAAAGGACATAAACTTAGCAAAATATGGGCTATAAAATAAACTCACAAAGATCATCAACAGTTACCACTAATAAACCTAGGAAAAAAGTTAATAAAAGTCTTATTTATAGCATAGACAAAAATACATAAAATATTTAGACTTTACCATGTCAACACACACAAGATTTGTATAGAACATCTTTTAACAATTTAAACTGAAATAAAGGAAGAATTAAACAATTGAAGAAGTATGACATGGCACGGTTAAGGGGTAAGGGTTAGTTGGAACCTGAAAATTATTTCCCCTAGACTAAAAATATTTAGAGGAGTTGACAGGTATACTTCTAGGATGGTATTCTTTCTCAGAAGAGACAGAGTGACCAAGCTTTTTTCAGCTTCTGGTTTCAACCTCTTATTCTTGAGGTATCTAGGTTGTGGTTGAGGTCCTTTATGCTATAAGAGGACCAAAATGATATACAGGGTCAAGATACAATGTTTCAACTGTGGCTGATCAGCATACAAATTCAGGATGCTCTACCACAATTTGGGAACAAATAGTCCATCCAACATTAGGAATATAGATGGCTCTCAATGTACACAACTCACATTTCTTTTGAGCTACAGCAACCAGACCTTTTCTGGTCTCTTCCTCACACTAGCAGTTGAGCCATGTGGTCTTTTAAAAAAAGATTTCTCAGAAACCTCAGGGACTGCTGATTTCCCTTGCTGCTTCAGTCCAGTGAGAATGGCTCCATGGTCTAGTCCACCTCAGTGTAAAGTAGTGTAAAGTAGGTACCTCCTAGTGTATCAGCACCTGTTGCCATAGGACATTGAGGTAGGTAAAAATGGTATTGATGATGTTTTCTGACTTGTGCATAAATTGAATTTAAATGAAAAAGAGCTGCTCGAAGTCCTTGGCTGCTAAAGTCAAGATGACTAGCAATGGCTCAGGATGCGGTGAATGACCTTGGTGTCTTTGAAGTCTAACCAATATAAGTGCTTCAGGCAAAACAAAGTGTTTTCATCTGCCCATTTTACCATCTTCACATGCTTGGGCAAGAGATTCCCCTAATTCACGGACAAGTTTGAGACCCCTTGGTTACCCTCAAACTGGTTTAGCCTGTCTGCTGAGGTGCTGAGAAGCTATAGCTTCTTAGAGACACAGGTGAAAATTGGGTGAATCAGGTAACCACCTAAAGTGGAAAGTAGCCCCGCTCACACTAGAGACACTACTCTTTCCGAATACCTGTACATCCCAGATGGACCCAGCCCGAGATCTGCTAAGAAGGCCTGCTATGTTCAAATCTGGCCTCAGACATTTTCTGTTTAATCTTGGATTTAACATCTGTTTGCCTCAGTTTCCTTACCTGTAAAATGAGAATAAAAACAGCACCTTTCTCATAAGGTTGCTTTGAAGATCAAATGAGATACTGAAACAGTGCCTGGTACATAGTTCTGTATAAATGACAATTTCTTTCTTTCTTAACCCCCACTCCCTTTGGGAGTAATTGCTCTCCCTCAGAGGAAGATGGGGGGAGGAAACTCTAGAGATATCTATCTATTTATTCCTCCTTTAAAACCACTTAAAAATAGACGATGGATGCATGCAGGTAACCCACATGGGTTACACAACATACATTCTCCCTACAAGGGCTTCTTTCATAGGACTCGTAGGAATATAAGACAAGACACAGGTGCCTTCTCCCTCCCTCCCAGAGCCACTTTTTCAGCTTACAAGAATGCTCCTTGTGGGGAGAGATTACATTTTGTTGTATTTGTATCCCAGACTGGCACATAGGGAGTGCTAAATAAACACTCGTTGACTTAACATTGGAACCCCTGTCTTATTCTGATGGATCTCTAGCTCTCCTCTGGGGTCTGATGCAATTCACACCAGACATAGATAATGTCATTGGGCAGTACAGAGAAAGACATACTTTGGCTCGGCTCAGCCATTAAGTCCCTTCCTATTGACTCGTTCATTGGTTGGTGGTTGTCCCTTGTTCTTGAAAAGAACCAGAATTATATCACTGTGTCAGAGTCGAGCTGCAGTGTGTCTGACTGTGGCTGATCAGACCAATACAAACTTGGAATGCTCTGCCACAGGTTGGACACAAATAGTCCCTATGAATATTTGGGGTGGATTCTCTAATTTTGCACATCTTGCGTTTTTGGGGGGCTAATCCAATTCTGTTTCACTCATAAGGTCCAGCACCTTCTCTGCCCATGCTGGGCAGTCCTGTGCCAGTGTCTCTCATGTGATATAATCAATTCCAAAGTTCTTAAGAGAAGCCTTGTGAGGGTCCTTGTATTGCTTTTTTCTGAGCACTTGCCCTGTGTGAGTTCTCCATAAAATCATTTTTTGGCAAGCACGCACTTGGCTTTTGAGCAACGTGGCCAGCCCAATGGAATTGCACTCTCTATAGCAGAGTTGGAATGGTTGGTAGTTTAGTTCAAGAAAGAACCTCAGTTGGTATCCTATCCTGTCCGGATGAATGTCAGATCTTCCTAAAACAATTCAAATGGAAGCGATTCCGTTTCCCGGCGTGGTGCTGGTACGCTGTCCATATTTCTCACACATACAACAGTGGGGTTAGCACAAGAGCTCTACAGCCCTTCAGTTTGGGGGTCGATCTAATAGCTCTTGTCTCCCGCTCTTTCCTTCAGTCTCCCAAACATGAGCCAGCTTTGGCCCTGTGTGTGTCAATCTCATTATCAGTGTGGAAAGTACACCGCCAAGATAAGAGAATTCTTATTGACTGAACTTTCCAAATAAATCACCAACTTTATTTTCCAAAAAGAACATTGTTCAAGTATTATGTGGTAGATCCTGTTCTTTCTCCATGAGTACACTGGGCTAGAGAAAACTCTTTTCCCCCGGAAAGTTAACTCCTTAAACCTTTTACATGAAAACTCTTGAACATTGAATTAAACAGAATACAACTCCCAAGGTAGGGATTGCTCCAAGATGTGGGAATGCACATGTCTGCTTATTCCATGTACTTCCGATGAGTATTTTTCAGTGCCCTGGCTGCTATTATCTCTAGAACTAAGAAAATCTAATCTCAGGATCACTAATGGTGCAATGAAAAGGATGGACCTCAATTAATTTTCTCATCTGCAAAATGGAGAAGTTGTACAGGATGGAGTAGGAAGTCCCTTTCCACTTAAATTTGTGATGCTATGTTCCTCTCAGTTCCTGTGTTAAATTTATACAACTCTTCAATCCAAGTCTCCGGAGATGGGGAAGATGATGCTTTTGCATATGACCCTCTTCCCTGAACAACTCTCCAGTGGATCTGCTCTGCTTCTAGTATGGTCTGCCTTCTGAATTGAGAAAAGCAAAAAGAAACTTCAAAAGAGAACAAGCCAGTGTCTCAGCTGATTTTTATAAACTGTCGATATAGTTCTTTTTGACAGGGGGCCATTCCCAGTGGGTATGTCCACCCTCTCTGTGGGGAGGTGCATCTCAGAAATGTGGAAACAAAGACTGAAGCCTTATCATTTCATCAAATTAGCTGGAAAATTTTCCAAACTGATCAGAGACTCCCTAGATCAACACCTCTCAATATTTATTAAGGTATATTATATGTAAATCAAATGAAATACTATTGGAAAGTGCTCAGCGGATGCCTGGCTCATAGTAAGAGCTATGCAAATATTAATGATAATACTTATTAATATGACAATATTATAATGTTCATAATAACAATTATAAATCTGTGTTCAATCTTGATCTCTTTAGAGAGGTAGAAGGCGAAGGAGATGAAGGGCATAGAAAGTCTGACATAAGTATTCATCACAGTAATCAATCTTCACTAATGACTAAAACCTCATATGAATGGGCTTTAAACCTATTCACATTCCAAAGCCTCTTTATATATTATCTGAACCCAAGCATAAAAGTTCCCTTGTTAAAAGAAACTTTAAGAGTGAGTTTTACCTTGTTAAATCAAAAGCTTTCTGGTAAACAAAAAACAACAGTCAGATTTTGTATTTTCTGCATTTTAAGTCAACTTTGTATTTATTAAGCTGTGTTCTACTATACAAATAATTTTTGAAAACACGTTTCCTTTTCATATCTTCATTAAGGATACTACTACATGTGTAGAACTCTTTCATGAAATGAAGAAAAAAATACAAAGACTACTATCTAGGGTAGTTAGGTGATACAGTGAATAGAGCATCATGCCTGGAGTCAGGAAGCTCAAAAGTGAGCTCAGACACTTACTGGCTGTGTGACCATGGGAAAGTCACCTAATCCTGTTAAAAAGGAATTATAATAGCACCTACTTCCTAGAACATTGCTTTGTTGTAGTAGAGGGGCCTGAATAAGTCAATTAAACTAAGAACTAAGCTGTACCTAAGATGGACAAGTCATAGTGGAGAGTTCTCTATTACAGAAGGACATGGCAAATCTCTTCAGGATCTTTGTCAAGAAAAATACCGGGACAGAATTAAAACGGTAAAAGATGTGACAGTGGAAGGTGAGCCCTTTGTTTTGGTGAACAATGCACTGAAACGGAAGGTCCCCAATATGGAGAAGGACAGCTGCAAGTAGTCCCAGAAACAATGAATGACTGACCCAAAGCCAAAAGGAAGCTCAGCTGCAGATGTGTCTGGCAATGAAAAGACTGTCTAATGCTGTAAAGATCAATAGGAACCTGGGCTGTAAGAGCCATGAACCTAGGTAAGCTGGGTGTGATCAAATAGGAGATGGAAAGAATAAACATTGACATCTTGGGTGTCTATGAAGTTAAATGGATAAGAATAGGTGAATTTAATGCAGATGCTCATTATCTTTACTACTGTGGGCAAGAATCCCTTAGAATTATACTTCTATATACTTAAGAATATATTTAAGAAAAAGGTGAGGAAAAACTGTACTGGGGTATAATCTCAAAAATGATGTGATGATATCTGTTCAAATCTAAGGCAAATTATTGAACATCACAATAATATAAATCTATGTTCCACTGATACTGATATCTATGAAGACCTACAAAATCATCTAGAAATAACACCCAAAAAAGATGTCACCTTCTTCATAGAGAATTAGAATGCTAAAATAAGAAATCAAAAGATAATTTTAAAAACACAAATTTGACTTTGCAATACAAAATGAAGCAGGACAAAGACTAATAGAGATTTGTCAAGATTAATTACTGGTCATAGCGAGCATATTTTTCCAACCCAAAAAGTGACTTTACATATAAACTTCACCAGATGGTCAATATTAAAATCAGATTGATCATATGCTTGGCAGCCAAAGATAGAGAAGTCCTGATAGTCATATTTAAAGCCAATTAAAACAAGTCTTGAAGCTGACTGTGACTCAGATTATAAGCTTCTTATTAAAAAATTCAGGCTTAATTTGAAGAAAGGAGGGGAGACCATCAGATTACATAAATGGTTTCCCATCCTTTCCTCAAATTAAGCCTGAATACTAGATTACATAGGTATGACTTAAATAATATACCTTATGAATATGGAATAAAAGTGAGGAATAGATTTAGGGGATTAAATCTGTGAGTGGAAGAAGAACTATGGGCAGAAGTTCATAATATTATACAGCAGACTGCAACAAAAAGTATTCCGAAGCACACTAATGTGCTGTTGGTAGAATTGGGAATTGAGTCAAAACGTTTTAGAAAACAATTTGGAACTAGGCCCAAAGGACTATTAAAAACTGTACATACCTTCTGATCTAGTAATACCAAATAATCCAAAGACATCCACAAAAGGGGAAATAACCTGTTTGTTTAAAAATATTTATAGCAGCTCTTTTTGAGGTGGCCAAGAATTGGAAACTAAAGGGATGCCCATAAATTGGGGAGTGGCTAAATAAGCTATGCTATATGATTCTAATGGAATATTATTGTATCATAAGACATGTCAAGCAGAATGATTTTTTAAAAACTTGGAAAGAATTATATGAACAAATGCAGAAGGAAGTGAGCAGAACCAGGAGGATGCTATATACAATAACAGTAATATTGTATGATGAAGAATTGTGAATGACAGCTATTCTTAGCAATGCAATAATCTAAGACAATGTCAAAGGACTAATTATAAAGGATACTATCCCCCTCCAGAGAAAGAACTTATATTATTTGAATATGATTGAAGCATGCTATTTTTCATTTTCTTTTTTTTTTTCTTTTATTTGAATCTTCTTGTAGAAACTAATATGGAAATGTTTTACAAGATTGCACATGTATAAACTATATCTGAAGTGAGGTGGGGAGGGAAAGAGAAATAGAATTTGAAATTCAAAATGTATTTTAAAAGTTTTCAAAAATTGTTTTAACATATAACTGGTGGGGGAAGGGAAATAAAATGTATTTTTTAAATCCCAAAGAAAAAGAAAAAGCAAGAAAGAAAGATTGACTGTCTGATGGGGTTTTACAAATACCTGAGAATAAAAACAAAAGCAAAAGGGAAAGGAGAAAGGGAAAGATGTACAGCTGAATGCAGAATTCCAGGGGGGAAAAAAGGAAAGATCAGATAGTTTTCTTAAATGATCAATGCAAAGAAATAGAAGAAAATAATGGGATAGGAAAGAGAAGAGATGTCTTTAAGAAAATGAGATAGAAAGGTGACAAAAATGGTAGGGACTTAGAAGAGATTAAAAAGAGATGACAAGGATATATAGAACACTACAAGGAAGGTATTAACATACTGATAACCATGGCAACGTGTTTACTGATCTAGAGTCAGACATCCTGGAGAATGAAGTCACTTTTGGAAGTTTTGTTTACAATAAGGCTAGTGGAAGATGAAGAAGAACTAAGAAACCTCAGCAACTTATTGCTATTTCTTTGATTTTGAGTAAGTAACAACTCCTCAAAACTCACTTTCCTCATCTATAAAATGAGTGGGTTGGACTAGATAAAATCTGAGGTCCGTTGTAGTTCTAAATCTTTTAATCTTGTGGGTTTATTATTCTTTTTTATTACATCTTTTTATTGGCAAAACATATAAATGGGTAATTTTTCAACATTGACCCTTGTAAAAACTTCTGTTCCAACTTTTCCCCTCCTTCCCTCCGCCCTCTCCCCTAGATGGCAGGCAGTGTGGGTTTATTATTCAATTAAAAAAAAAATTGAGTAAATAGCAAAGCAGTAAGATTTTAAGAAATGGATCTTGCTCCATATCTCATATCACATATTGCAAAATCTATTAAGGTACTCCCCTCCCTTCCCAAAAAAGTATCAGTAAACCATGTAATAAAGTGTTTGAACTCTCATAATAATAATAAAAGAAAATTATCAGCAACTCTGGAACTATATATAGCTCTCTAATGGATAGCTAAACTATGAGTTTGTAATATGCTTAGTGCTCACCAAATACATAATATTGCTGGGGAATTTGAGTCATTTAAATATTCAATTTGGCCAATGGGAGAATTCCACCCCTACAAATAAATACAGCCTTGCACCCCCATAAACACACAGATACGTCCTCCCCCTTCGCACTTGATTACTCAGGACTTACTACTGGGTATTCACTCAATCGTCTATTCCCCTAAAAAAGACATTTTACAAAAACAGGATGCACTGTGCCAACAAATGGGTAAACCACAATGTTTGAAAAAACCAACTGGGTGTTGCTGCAGCAACTGTACTAGAACTATAAAAATTCAGCTACCCAGCAGCCCAGGGAAGCCATTCAGCTTTCGGCATCCTGGGTATGTCTAGCTCTCGTTCCTGACCATCTAAAAATGATGGTGTCCCTCGAGACAGGCAAGCTGCAGGATTCTTTAGCTGAGAACTGTCCAAGAGAGCCAAAGACCATCCACAAGAACAGGAATACGCCTGTCTTAGAATGCAACATGAATACTATTCTTCCACTGACTGTGGACTTTCTGACTCTGATTCAGCCTTGTGAGATTGATTGTTGAACATCACCATGAAAGCCTAGTCTCTGGATAATGGCATTATAGCTATGAAACGTTTCCCACTTTCTGACTCATTGGCCTTGTATCAGATTATTGCCCATAGCCTTTGGTGTTTTCTACTATTATGGTCTTGTGGGATCATAAGATTAGAGTGGGAAGGAATCCTGAAAGTCATTCAGTCTAACTTCCTCATTCTACAGAAAAAAGAAGCATAGGTCTAGAGAGGAAAGGTGATTTGTGCAAGCTCACACAGGTGATAAGTTATAGGCAGAATTTTTTAAAAAGAATATTTTTATTGATCCTTTATTTTTCAGATCATCATAGTTTGCCCCAATATCCTCTACCACCCCATCCCAGAGAGCCATTGTACATAACCAATAGTGTTACTTTTTTTAAAGAAAAAGATGAGGAAAAAATCAATGCAACCAATCAATACATTGAACAATTCTGAAAATATGTGCAACATGTGACACTTGTGGACTTTCCAACTCCATGAAGGGACAAGCAGGATTTTAACTAGAGTTTAACTTTGGAGAATATTGACTCCAAATCTGGTGCTTTTTCAACTGTACTATTATGCTGCCTCAGGTAACTTGATGCATAGTCTGGTAGACAAGCTTTCTTCAGAGTCGTAAAGCAGAGAGACACCCAAATATCCACTTTCTGGACCCCAAGAGCCATACTGCTCTGTTACAAGACCCCCAAAGGCTCTCTTCCCCTTTCCTCTTTCTCTTTCAACACAACAGGATGTCCTGCAGTCATAGTATTAATCCAGTGTAGGAATATGAATCCAACTTTTTAGGATGCTCTTGCTCCTGTCTTCAAGCAGTCTTAAAAATGGGATCCTTAATGTAATTGGCAACAACTGCTGTCTTCCTGTTTTTACTGCTCAACTGCCCTACTTCCTTCATTTTTGTATCAATGGTGGCTCCAATGATGGATGAATAATGGCATGTAAAAATGATTATTGACTGATGCAAATCTGAAATGAAATCTCTAATGGAGTGCTCTTTTCACATTCCTTTTTTGTTCAAAACAATTTTGATCAATTACTTGTATAGAGGCTGGGTAGCAAATTGATCAAATATGCCGGTGACAGAAAGCTTTTAGGGACATCTTATATATTGGATGCCAAAAGTGGAAGTCTAAAGGCTGAATTAGTGGGCTGAATTTTTTTTTTAATTATGAAGGATAAATGTAAAGCCTTTATGTTAGTTAGATGCATTTGCTCACAATCATGTTGTGGTGTGTGAAAAATATCTTGGAAGTATTAGTAAAGTACATATTAATTATATCACTCTCCTAAACCCAGTTATCTGGAAATAGCACCATCTTCTCTCATCTTTATTCCCTTAGTTTTACCTACTCTTCTCTTATCTTCTCCTTTATCCTTTCCCACTAAATCCTTTGTAATCTTTATCCCATTTTTAATAAACTTCCCTTCATCCTTGATCTCTTCCTCTTACATATTTCCAGTTTTTCAAAACACCAGAGATCTGGTTTTTTTCTGAAGACTGT
>NC_133617.1:601263782-601267032 GCF_048593235.1 Sminthopsis crassicaudata
ATATTTATATTAATTAATTAACATATTAATTAATATAATATATTTCTATTATATATGTATATATACACACCTTTGGAATCCCTTCCAACTTGTTGATTCTATAATGCTAAGTCCAGATTCTTTCCCCATTTCCCTCAAGACCCTACTCTCTGATATATCATAATGGATGGTAATAGGTTAATCATATTAGCTAATCCTAATGAATTCAATTGGCGAACATTTTACCTTTCTTGGATAATAGAATTTGTTGTTATTATTTCAGTCATATCTGACTCTTCATGAGTTCATTTGGAATTTTCTTGGCAAAGATCCTTCTCATTTTACAGATAGGGAAACTGAGGCAAACATGGTTAAGTGATTTGCCCAGGATCCTTAGGTCACATTTGAACTCAGGTCTTTCTGATTTCAGGCCTAGCACCCTATCCACTGTGCGGCCTAGCTCCTTAGTGTTATAGTGGATAGAATATAGAGCTTGGAATTAGGAAAGACCTAGGAAAGAACCTAAAGCTTCAAATACCTTCTAGTTGTGTGACCTTAGGCACTGTCTCTTTTTGCCTTTGTTTTCTCAATTGTAAAATGGCATTTATAACAGCACTTACTTCATAGAATGTTGGGAGAATTAAATGAGATAATATTTGTAAGAAATACTTGGCACAGTGTCTGACTCATAGTAGATGTTATATAAATACTTATTCCCTTCTCTTCCACAAATTGTATTTAATTTCCTAAAAATTGGAAGGGAGATATTTTAGTTCAAGTACACTACTCAGCATCCCCGAGATCAGAGGAGATAGGTAGTTACCTACTCTACCTGCCCCATTCATCAAACCTCATCTATCTAAGCTCTCCACCTTAAAAAGAATCTAAAGAATTAAAGAATTGAATGACGTTTCCAAGGTCATGATGAGATTGCGTAGAGATGACCAGATATCCTGGTTCCCAGTCGCTATTCTAGTCATTGCTTCCTGATGGCAAGATCCAGAATTTTAATTATAAATTCTCCCAGAGCCAGTGAACATTAATGCACTGGCAACAACTCTGATATTAAGTGGATGAAAAGACAAACAACTAACCTTCATTCATAAATTAGGTAGATAAATGAATTTACAAAAAAATTTAGTAGTCTACAAACCCAGAGGAAAAGATAATGGGTTTTATGAAATTGGATTCTTTATGCCACTAATGATTTTATAAATTAAAATGGAAAAGTTCAAACACATTTATGTAGAAAGTAAAAAATGCAGAGTTAAAAGCAGCATGCTACAAATGGGCATATCTAGTCATTGCTGGGCTTTAATTCTTTTCTTAAGAAGTTTACATATATATATATATATATATATGTATGTGTGTGTATATTTGTGTATACCAAATATCCATTATAGCATCTAACCATTATAAGGATTCTATTTTTACATAATAATTATTTTTCTCTTCAGGATGCCTAATTAGTATTATTTTACCTTTACAACATCCCCAGTAGGGATACACATTTTCTTTTCAAAACTGATTAAACATCATTTGGAATTTTGATAGTTCTTTGTTATTTCCACTTGGGTAAGAACAGAGAATTTGATAATATTCCAAGTAAAATTTATTCATTCTTTATGTTCCTTTTTTTTTTCAAATACAGTTTCTCTTTCTTTGCTTTTTTTTTCTTCATTTATCCTAGATTTTAATGCTTTTTCTTTTTTCTTCACATTGTATTTTTTGCATAGGTGCATAGGATTTACCACTAAACAGACAATGTCAGAGATCACAGAGTCAAATTTCTTTCTTCTATTATTTAGCATTAAGAAGAAAATGAGATCCAGAACAGAATTATGATTCATTCAAAATGCCACAAGTAACTAGTTAGTAAAGAACCCAGAATTCAAATCCAAATCCTTTGATTCCAGATTCAAGCTTTTTTCTATTTTATCACAAATCCCCTACTTTTCTTCTTTATCTTTCTGTTATACAGTGGATAGCATCTTGGTCCTGGAATAAATAAGATCTGAGTTCCAATCTGGCCTCATATACTTATTGTATAACTCTAGGCAAGTCACTTAATCTCTGCCTTAATTTGTTCAATTGTAAAATAAGAATGTTAGTTCCTATTTCTCAGGGTTGCTGTGAGTATCAAAGGATTTAAATATCTATAAAGTGCTTAGTACATAGTAAACATTTAATAGGTACTTGTTATCTTCCACTTTCTACAGAGCATACTTAAAAAATTTTTTTTTGCTATGTAACCAGCAGATGGCAGTTTGAGGCAGGGTTTGTCTGTACAGGTGAACTCGCAGCATCCCTGCCCTTTACAATTTTGGAGGCTCCAATTTATGGCTTCCTGATAGTTATTTCAGAGTTATGGCCTTCCCTAAGCTTCTATTCTTCCCCTGATTCTGGAGGCTGGAAACTTCATGAAACACCCACCACCCATTAATGTTATGCCCCTTGTCTTTCTCTGCCATTTAGGAACTCATAAGAGTAATTTGTAAAAATAAAAACCATGAGATTCTCTTTTTTTTGTAGCTAAGCCCAGGTGAGATAAGGATATTTTTTCTGTTGTCACTACCAGTTAATTAGGCAGAGATGATCCATCCTCTGTGCCATAAACTATTCTACTACATTCTTCCAATGTTAACCTCCTGCATGCAATTAATATGCAAACAGGAAACACAGAGAAATTATGAAACCAATTAGGAATTAGAAACAATTTGGAGAAAGGTAAAAATTACCTACAGCTGTGAGCCAAAGGGGAAGGCAAAGGAAAGTTTAATCTTCACTTCTCAAAAAAGTGGCAAGTCAGTAAGTAACTTGAAGCTGTTTCAGCCACCTCATCAGAGTTGTTTTTATTTTGTTTTGTTTTTTCCTAATGAGAGATTGCTACAGCCACTGAAGCCCAGACTGAAACACTCAGCCTCTAACCTCCAAACTGGTATCACAAAATACCTGCAAAGGTTTTTCCCTTTTGTTCTCCAAGTATCATTGTGGGGCTACATTGTGTGCAGACTTCTCCAAACCCCAATTCAACAGAATGTCCTCTTAACTCTCTTTGTCTAAGCACAAATTCCCAGGGGAATCTCTTTCTGAGGGGAAAACAGTTATTTTTCTGGAACTACAAACTTAGAATATCTGGTAACAATTCTAAGTTTATCCCCCTCTTCATCTCAATTCTTCAAAGCTCTGTGTGATGTTGAGGAGTAAATGTACTTATCCCTTGGATAAAAATCCCTATCCTTCTAGGAGAGGCTAAATAATATTCAAGGTT
>NC_133617.1:601267080-601337080 GCF_048593235.1 Sminthopsis crassicaudata
GAACAGAGAGAGAGAGAGAACAGAGAGAGAGAGAAGAAAGAGAGAGAGAACAGAGAGAGAGAAAGAGAGAGAAGAAAGAGAGAGAGAAGAAAGAGAAAGAGAGAAAGAGAGAGAGAAGAAAGAGAGAGAGAGAAAGAGAGAGAGAAAGAGAGAGAAAGGGAGAGAGAGAGAGAGAGAGAGAAGAGAGAGAGAAGAGAGAAAGAGAGAGAGAAAGAGAGAGAGAAGAGAGAGAGAAAGAGAGAGAGAAGAAAGAAAGAGAGAGAGAAGAGAGAGAGAAAGAGAGAGAGAAGAGAGAGAGAAAGAGAGAGAGAAGAGAGAGAAAGAGAGAGAGAAAGAGAGAGAGAAGAAAGAGAGAACAGAGAGAGAGAAAGAGAACAGAGAGAGAGAGAAGAGAGAGAACAGAGAGAGAAAGAAGAAAGAGAGAGAGAACAGAGAGAGAGAAAGAGAGAGAAGAAAGAGAGAGAGAAGAAAGAGAAAGAGAGAAAGAGAGAGAGAAGAAAGAGAGAGAGAGAAAGAGAGAGAAAGGGAGAGAGAGAGAGAGAGAGAGAGAGAGAGAGAGAGAGAGAGAGAGAGAGAGAGAGAGAGAGAGAGAGAGAGAGAGAGAGAGAGTCAGAAACAGAGAGACACACAGAGAGGGACAGAGATAGAGACAAAGAGAAATGTAGAAGATGACAAATGAACTGGTCCTACTCAAAGTTATGATGATCAGTATAACACATAGGACAACAGACTGAGTGGTATTCCTTTGTCCCAGTAGCAAAAGAAAACAAGATATACCAAAACAAATCAGAAATATCAATACTCTACTGCTAGAAATCTTTCAATAGACAACATTGATCACTGAAAGAGGCAAAATGCTAGTATGCAAGAAATGGGATGAAGCTATGAATAATGACTATGTGCCAATATTATATTTCTATATTCTAACAAAAGTGGAAATAGATCTAAGCAACTAGAATCAAGGGCTTCCTGCTACCTTTTTTCAATAGTATCCCTAGTTCCAAGTCATAATATAGCAAACCAAAGCATTGAGAAAGCAAACAAAGAAAGAACTTTACTTTTAAGCTCTGATTAGGTGAAATAAGAGTTTAAATCAAGGAACAATTAAAATCTAAAGACTGAAAAGTGGGAAGAACCTGATATGATTGAAGAAAATAAAATTATCTTCCTGGAACCATCATTCCCAGAATTCATGGTGAAGTTATTCACTTAATGCAAACTCCAGAAATTCTACTTATTAACAAAATAGATTAAAAATCCACACAAATGTCTTGAATAATCATAAGGATGAGATTAATTGTTTTAGGCTAGGATTTTGAAAATCCTCTTTTTGTTTAATATGACACAATGAATCTGATTATATAAAAGCAAAATAATTTTTACAAATTGTCATTTGTAATACCCATCACGGACAAACTCATTCTCCCACAATATTTGACAGAAAGTGTAAAAACATTTTAAGAGCTACGTACAACAATATATGTAGTAGCAATTGCCATAGTAAGAAATATAGGAATAAAGGATGAGATGTAAGTAGAATTATTTTGAGTTTGAGTTCAAATCCTATCTCCTATACTTAACTATGTGACTCTGGGCAAGTCAACTAACCTGTCTCAGTCTCAGTTGTCTTATCTTTAAATAAGGATAACAGTTCAGGGTTATTGTGAGAGTTCAACGAAATAATACACATAAAGAACTTTACAAACTTCAAAGCACTTATATAAATTGTAGCCATTATCCTCATCCTCAGGAACAACTAGATGGCACATTGGATACAGTGTTGGTCCTAGGGTGAGGAAGACTCACCTTCATGAGTTCAAATTTAGCTGTAGATACTCACTGTGTGATCTTGGGTAAGTCACTTAATCCTGTTTGCCTCAGTTTCCTCATCTGTAAAATGAGCTGGTGAGGGAGATGGCAAACCACTCTCGTATCCAAAAAAATGGATTCATGAAGAATCCAACATGACTGGAAAAAACTACTGAAAACTGTGCTGAGAAGGGGAATGCAATATTGGTGTGTGACAAACTGTATTGTTAAGAGTAAACTTTGAGAAATGAAGCTGGGGCCAGGAATAATGGTCATTTTAGACCTTGAAAACAATAAAAAATGACCTCATTCTCAAGTAAGTCACAGCAAGTTGATGAAAGAACACTATCATCAAGAAATCATCGAAAAATAGAACTTTTCTGTTATAACTGTAGATTCGATTGTCATGAATATATTAAATATACTCTGTGGGGAGAAATATCACTTGATCTGGGAAGAAGCTGATGCCTGTGGAACCTAGATCAGGAAATTAGCAGACCCAGAAGATTAAATTTTTTTTTCCAAGAATTGAAGCAAATTGAATTTTCCAAGAAAATTGAAGTTTTGAGAAAAAAAATGATTCTGGTGGTCAGAAAACATTAGAGAAACTTAATAATCAGATGGAAATGCTTAAATGTGAGACCTTAAATGAAGAGAAAATAACAAAGTCAAGTGAAGGAAAAATTCAACGTAACCAATGATCCACTTAACACAGAAGAAATTATTACTTTAAAGCAGCAACCCAAGAGTATAGAAACTGTTTGTTTCCAAGTCAGCAAAGAAAGTTATTAAACAGAGTCATTTCCAAAGTTCCCTCAAATTGGGCCTAGAACCAAGTAGGAATCCAGTCAGATAATGAGGATATAATTACATATTAGTACCCTCTCCTCCCCACTCCCCTCAGAGACTTCCACCACATGGAGCTCAGTCAAGGGAGAATGAATCCCATTTCAGACGCTGAGAGAGGGTCAAACCCCAAAGCATATTGACACTAAAACCTCAGCTGCAGAGAGGGAACACAGTATCACTATGGAATGTAATAGCCTACCTAAATCACAAGCTCACTTTCCTTTAAAACCCTCTGATAATCAGCAATTTAGAAATTGAAGATCTCAAGGTAAGAGCTTCAGAATCATTAAGCAACTGATAAAACCCAGATATGAGGCATCGAGTAAAATAGCAGTGGTGATTTCTCCTAAATCATTGTTCAGTCATTTCAGTTGCATCCCATTTGGTATTCCCTTGTTAAAGATACTAGAGTGATTTTACCATTTCCTTCTTCAGCTCATTTTACAGATGGGGAAACTGAGGCAAACAGGATTAAGTGGCTAGCCCAAAGTCACACAATTAGCAAATTTAAACTCAGGCTTTCCTTATTCCAGCTCTAGCATTCTCTCCACTACATTACCTAGCTGCCCAATACTGGAATACTTACATTTGTGATTTGTGTTTTATGCAACTGTATTTTCCTCCGTTTTATTCTGTTCATTGTGTTGTTGAAATGCTTGTATCTTTTTTTACTCTTTATGAAAAGATGATATTTTATGTAATACTTATCATATATGATATATACATATATAGAAATGTACTTTCTCTATGTATGTATAAATATGTATATGTATATCTCTGTGTATATAAATACACATGTAATGATGTAGCAGAGAGAGGGACAAAAAAGATCTGGATTCAAATTCTGCCTCTGACACATTGATTATGTGACTCATAATAAATCCCTTCAGTTGAAGGGATGGTCTGACCTGCGTTAGTAGAGGAGATTCTCTTATTTGGGCATTTTTAGAGCAATGAAACCACGAGTAAATCCCTTGTACAATATTGTCATTGTATTTCAATATACAGGATTACATGTGAGTTATACATCTGGTTGCTTCTGTGCTATATAAATCTCTGTGTGCATATATTATCACGGATGGGAATGTTTACTTTATATCCGTATCCATGATAATATATGCACACAGAGATTTATATACCCCTTAATGGATAGAATAGCTAAGAAGGTTTATCACCGCTTTTAAATAGACGAGAAAACTAATAAAGAAAAGCAAAGTGGCTTGTTCTAAGCTATATAACTGCACGTACAGAAAGCCATGAATGAGAAAACTGTTTTGTATTTAAGCAGTGTAAACTGTTGATTATATAGGATATTGGATATATGACCGCTATATTCTGTTCGCCCATTGTATGGCTTCCTGATTTCTGATTTTCAGAGACTGTAAATGTTCACTGTGAGGAGGATATGAAGAGGTTTCTTTCATATGTGGGCATTTTATGTACTGAAAGTGACAGAAAAAGGACACTCATGGGGAAAACACCGAGGAAAGCAGATTGAAACAGTTCTTACGACCTGAGTGGATCTGTTGAAAAGCAGTGACCGGCTGAAGAAAAAAGTATAGAACAAAAGCTGCAATGCACTGTTCCCCATCAGCTTGTTTACATATGACTGTTTTCAGGGATTTGAAGGTTGTCATTGAGAAACTATGAATCAAAGAATTGATCCGGGACTCCTTTAAAATGACCATTTGTGTTAGATCTTTGAATTTTAGATTTCTTAGCCTAAGTTGCAGGATCATGTCATGAGGACACTGACTTGATGTAAAATCCAAAGAATGAGGCAGCTAGGTGGGGCAGTGGATAGAGACCAGAGTCTGAAAGACTCTCAGATACTTACTAGTTGTGGCACTCTGGACAAGGCACTTAAGCTCTGTTTGACTAAATTTACACAATTGTTAAATAAGAATAATAACAAACACCTACCTCCTAGAGTTGTTTTGAGGATCAGATGAGATAATATTTGTAGTGTGCTTAGTTAGCACAGTGCCTGGCACACAGTAGGAGCTTTATTATATTTATCCCTTTTTCAAAGAAAGAAAGAAATTCAGGTCTGTAGTCTGTAATGCAACTGTGAATTATCCTATGTCCATAGATTTCCCTATTCCTGTACTTTGCTGTTAAATTTGTCTATATGTCTACTCCTCCATACAGACACTGTGTGTGAGTGGGTGTGTATTGACGATAGAGTATTTATGAGTGAACTGTCCTATTTCAATTTTGTACCTTCCATGTAGTAAATATTCTATTCTGGTTTTATCTTATTGATTGGTAAATATAGTAAATATTTCATGTTAAAAAGTCAATGATATAATCGTAATTACTTTGTGTAAAGGGGAAATATGCTGGTAAGCATCAGGAGTTAAATTGCAAGGAAGAAAGTATATTCTCTCATACCAGGTATATTCCCTAGGACTTTAAGACAGTAATTAGCAGCTGTGTGGTTGTGGCTAAGGCTGTTCCCCTCCCCAAGGGAAAACCCTCCGACCTGCTCAAATCAGGATGGGTTGGAACGAGTGATCCAGCTCAGGGACAGAGAAGGATCATGAGTTATCTAAGCTATGAACAATTCTAGCTGTCTGGATCAGTTCTTTGGTCCTTTCCCCTGTAGAATCCTCCTGATGGGAGCAGACTTCTCTGAGAAATCACTTCCCTAAGTTGTCAGCCCCAGCCCCACCTCAGTAAGGGACCAGCCAAGGCTGGAAACATGTATTTCTCAGGATTGCTGGATGGAGAACTTGAGATCTATTCTTGGGATCACCAAGGCAAGCAAGAGGCCCTGATTTGAGGTATAATCTCCAACGAATGAGACAGCTAGGGGGTACAGTGGGTAAAGCACTGGGTCTGGAGTCTAGAAGACCCTGGTCCAGGCTCAGAAACTTACTAGTTGTGGGACTCCGGACAAGGCTCTTGCTGCCATGTGTATATGGTCACACACACACACTAATGAAACAGAAAAAATGCTTCCTTGCCAGAAAGAAATAAGATTGATAGATATTTTCAGAATGCAGGTTAAAAACTTACAGAAACACTTTTGAAACAAATAGACATCATTTCACTCAACCATAGTAATGGATGACAATAGACAGATAGCTGAAATCCAATTTGCATCAGAGTGGTTTAGTGCTACTTAGTTCCTATGAAATGGCTAAATTCTAAGTGTAAAATCAAATGGTCTTCCATGGGGAACATCAACATGGATTAAGCAACAATATGGAAACAAAGAAATATTGGACATATGGTGGAATTATAAAGATTTGCTCATAGAAATGGAGGGGTTTATGATGGCTATTTAGGATCAACTCACCGCCACCAGAAATTGCAAGTGTTTTATCCTTAAGGATCCTGGACTTACTGGTCTGTGAAGATGATGCAAAGAAATGGTAGAAATTGTACAACATCACTGTAGGTCACAAAATTTTAGTACCTACCAAATATCTAGCAAGACACCCCCTGGTGGCCAGGGTTAGGCACAAAATTTAATCTCTTAAATTCACAGATGACAAATTCCAATGCTACAAACATAAACTTTTAAATGTCGCTGAAAATTCAATAAACAAACTATATTGGAACAGGGACATTATCACAAACGGAACTGTTGCCCACAATAACACAGACATAACCTTCTTCCATGAAAATTTTAGAACATTTTTAATAGATGTCCAGACCATATGGAACAGAATTGAGAGCTAAAAAAAAATCATGTTGCTACAGGATGGGATCCATATCATCTTCATCATCCTGTCTGCTCCCGCCATTGTCTCAAAGATGACTTCGGTGAGTCTTCACAAGATGAGTTTATATCCCAATCTTTTTATTCAATTGGAAAAAACAGTTCTTTTATTCATCTGTATAATAGTCCTTAAAACATTAAACACAAAAGAACTGGCAACTTGGGCCAGTATTATTTTTATCTGAAATCCACTGGAAAAGATGAGAATGAAATGAATAATAATGATAATTAATATTTATTATAGTCTTTCAAAGTTTTCTTCATGTACTTATATACTTTATTTCTTTATATATTTTATTATATTCTTTATTAAAATATACTTTATTTAAGCCTCATGATAACCCTGAGTTTGATACGACAGATTATGTTCTGTTGGCCTAGATTACTGTTTGAGTAATCTGAATCCCATGTGCACTACTATAGTGAACTATGGGAGAAAAACTTCAATTCAATAAGCATTTATTAAGTGTGTACTATAATCCAGGCCCTGTATGAAGCATTGGACATAAAAGTAAAAAAAAAAAAAAAAAAAGAAAGATTATTCTTGTCCTAAAATTGGCAGGGATTATCTTTTACTTTTTTTTTCTGTCTTTAGAGTTTAGCATAGTTACTGGCCCATAGTACTTAATAAATATTTATTGAGTGAGTGAGTGGTCTAAATGAACTAGAACCTTTTCTCAATCTGCTTGATCATGATTCTAATTTCTTGCAAAGATACTAGACATTGCAAATTGACCCAGTTGTTTTTGTTTAAGAAATTCAAAGCCTAGATGGTGCAAATGAGTCAGGAGGACCCGAGTTCAAATTCAGCCTCAGATATTTACTAGCTAAAGGACTTTGAGCGAGTCCTTTTTCCCTGTTTCCCTCAATTTCTAATCTATAAAAGATTTTTTTTTTTATGAAAAGGAACTTGAGAAGCAAATGGCAAACCACTTCAGTATCTTTGCCAAGAAACCCCAAATGGGATCACAAAGAGTCAAAAACCTCTAAACAACAATAAACATCAACACCTTTTATAACTTATTATCAAGAGAAAATTCTTAGTGGGTAAAAGAGCAAAGGCTTATCATCTCCTTTAAATAGAATTAGAACCTAATAAAAAGATGTGAAACAGCTTGTTTTAAGCCTTATAGAAAATCAGTGACAAAGGAGGGCATGGAGCATACATTTTGACCATTTAGCCAGCTTTTACTGTTAAAAGCAACCTGCAAATAATAATCATTCTGTTTCCGCTTGACATTTTTTTCCCAACTTTGGTTCAAACTTTTAAATTCATCAGTATAGCTCATTCTCAATGAGGAAAATTCCAACTACCAAAGCAGATGGGTCATTGAGTCTTTTCCTTACTATTTGAGGATATTGGCTGGAGGGATTGTGGAGCACAGGCCCTAGAATCACAGGGACCTGAATTCAAATTTGACCTCAGACACCTAATACTATATACATACATATAGACAGGGTTTCATATATACATACATAGTACACACACACACACATATATTGATTAGGTCACTGAGTAACCACAATCCATCAATATTATGCGTCCCAAGCAGTTGTTTGACTTCAAGGCTTCGACATTGGCTAATTGAAAACTGCATACTAATACACTCCATAATAGCACAAGTGTTTGTGTGTGGATGCATGTATGTACATGTGTACAAATACAAAAATCATGAATCATGATTCTCTTGATACTTCAATGATCAGCCACAGTGATTTGGTCGAATGAAACCTTCCAGTCTTAGGACCATCAATATTTTGGTTAGGAATTTTTCACTGGTAATCACGTTAATCCTAATCCTTGCTTGTAAGTTCCAGAGCTCCTTGTTGCCTCCATGCAGTGACTTTGGGGAATTCAGAAACTTGTGATTCTTCTAAGGAATCTTTCTCACTATGGTTGCCAATCTTGCCTTAGGAGGAAGTTAGCCCAGCTCTGAGGGCCACGAACCCCCCCCCCATTTTTTCTCTCTCCATAGACAATCTCTTGCCAAAACCTGTTGATGTTACTGTTTCTCTGATAGGCTCCCTTCTCTCTCATGTTGCCAACTGTCTGCTGCGGCTCTCATCACCTCAAGCCTGGACTCTTACAGCAGCCCTGCACAAATGTCTCTCCGCCGTCCCCACTCAGCTGCCAAAGTGATCTTCCTGAAGCCCAGGTATGGCCCTGTTACCCCCTGCTCAACAACTCCCTCTGACTCCAGGATCAGATATAAAGTCTTGTTTTAGTTTTTTAAATCTTTCACAATCTAACTGCCCCCTGCCCCTTCCCGACTTCTTACACCTCGCACTCCCTCCACCAGCTCCTCCAGTCTTTTTGACGTGGATCTCCTTGCTGTTCCTTAAACAAGACATTCCATCTCCAGACTCCTGGCATTTTCTCTACGTGGTCCCCATGCTTAGAATTCTTCCCCTGCTTCTTTCCCAACTTCCTTCAAGTTCCAACTAAAATCCTCCTTTCTACGGGAAGCCTTTCCTCATCTCCCTTCATTCTAGTGTTTTCTCTGTTGATTATCATCCATTTATGTGGTAAATAGCTTGTGTCCACCTAACTGTTCACATGTCGTCTCCCCGAGGAGAATGATTTCTCTGAGCAAAGGGACTGTCTTTTGCCTTCTATGTATCCCCAGTGCTTAGCAGAGAGCCTGGCATGGAACAGGCATTTAATAAATGTTTATTGATTAACCATCACTGACTCACACCAGCTCCCCATGGACCTGTGGACTGCAGCATCCCTGCCTTAAAAGATGCTGAATTACTTTCTCTGACTCATCCAAATCCCTCTCTCTCCTCTGCTTCTCCTGCTCTCCCATTCACGGAACTCCTACTCCCCACCCACACACAAACTGCCAGGCTCCCAAGCCCTTGACATTCCCTCATCCATGCTGAAACGACTGTCGTTCATGCTGCCTTTTCTCTCTCCCTCTCTTCCCCAACCGAACGGCTTCTGTCATTAAACCAAGCGCAGGTTCTGGCTGCCATCCCTTCCAAGCACACCAGACACCAAGGGATGGCCCAACTCTGCTTTTATAAAACCCAGGATTACTTGGCAGCTGCAGGCAACTGTGTGCCCCCGCCCCCTGCCTTTCACAGCTGTTCACCCTTTGTTTTCATTCTTTAGACACTATCACCTGCCGGTAAATGAGCATGTGTTTGAATCTATACCAACATGTGTGAACTTAATAATTACACAGAGCTTACCACAAGTCTTAGTGCCGTTTAAAGCTTTACCCGGGTGCAGGACACCCTGAAGGGAGCATGGTCTTCAGTCCTTTCCCTTATGGGGCTCTCATTTCTTTATAGGAGACTTAACATCTTAATCAAAAGATATATTAAGAAATCATTCTCTTGCATGTGTTTAATTATTTATTTAATTATTTATGAATTATTTGCCGTCGAGGCGGGGTGGAGGGAAAAGAGGGAGAAAAAAAATTTGGAACACAAGGTTTTGCAAGGGTGACTATTGATAACTATCTATGCATATTTTTGAAAATAAAACGCTTTAAGAAAAAGAAAATAAATCATTCTTTCCCTCTAGAGCAATATAAAGTATAGCTTGCATTTATATAATAATTTTTCAATGCTTTCTGTATTCTTAAAGAAAAGAAAAAGATCACACTCTCTTCAGGGAATACCTGAACACATCAGGCTCATATAAATGCATATCTGTAATATATAGAGAGATGAATATATGATGATCTATATTATTAATGCTAAGAAAAACTCATGTTTGGCCTGCAGAAAGGAATAAAGTAGGGTTTTATTTCTTTTTTTTATATTTATAATTTTTTTCACAGTATATATGCATGAGTAATTTTTTTTTTACATTATCCCTTGTATTCATTTTTCCAAATTATCCCCTCCCTCCCTCTACTCCTTCCCCTTGATGACAGGCAATCCCATACATAAAGTAGGGTTTTCAATAAAATCAGAATATAACCATACTGCTCAGGCATAAGGAAGAGTTTGGGACTTTCATTTAATTTACTTATGGATGGTGTCTATTACCACATTGCTGAGAGAGCCGAGCACTTGTCCTGAGCTTGAGTACTTGTCCAAACATTCCGAACACATTGAGGAGTGATTTGACTGGCCAAGGGTGAAGAAGAGCTCTCTTTTTATGATGGACATATCAAAGAAAGCGTCTTCCCTCAGGAAATCCAGAATCAGTCTAAGACTCACAGCAGAGTAAAGTCTAGAATTGGGGTTGGGGGATCCAGATTTCCACAAATTTACCATTAACTAAGTGGGTAAATAAGTGAGCTGCTATTGGCAATCTGGAAGAATTGGGGAAGAAGTACATTGTAGTAGAATATGCTGTAAACCAAATAGTATGAACTAATCCCAAATTATTCCCTAAAAATTAAAAAGAAAACCCACCCAGTATTGCCTTCAGATGTAAAAGGCAGAAGGATCCCTCAAAAAAGGTGTGTAAACTCCTAGGGAATATATGTATCAGAGTAGAATCTCTGGGTGAAAAGGCACGAACATTTTAGTTACTTTTTTAAAGTATCTTTTCAAATTGCCTCCCAGAGTAGTTGGAATAATTAGCACTTTCATCAATAAGATACTAGTGTCACTCTTCCCCAAAGTCCCTCTAGCGTTAATTCCATTATTTGTTGTTTTTGTCATTTTTTGAGTATGACATGAAACTTCAGAGTTGTTTTGATTTGTATTCCTCTTATTCTTGTGATTTGCAGCAGTGTGAATGACATTATGCTCATTAAGGCATTCCCTGGAATACCACAGAGATAGCATTATCTGTTTTAAATGAGATTTAAAATTTTCCAAAAAGTTTAATCCAACCATCTACATAGGAAAATCCAAGTAGATAAAGATTGTCTATTGTCCAGAATATAAAATGCAGTTTAACTGATAGCACACTGAATGGATCCTAAAGAGGGATAATGAGTTAGCCTCAGACTTAAGTAGGAGTAAGAGAGTAGGATGGATTGTATTTGGGGGACTGTATAAACCTTTCATTGAATCCCAAATTATGCCCTGAAATAAAAGCCCATATTTTAACCCCAATGCTTTTTCACACGTGAATGGTGACTCTTTATTGTGTACAGTTTGTTTTACATACACTCATATGTATATATTTGTAAGGATTATCTGTGGTACTGTGGCCATTTTGCTCATGTAAGTTGTGGTGTCCACTTTGCCTAGAAGTGATTCACAGAGAGATAAGAATAGATACCACTAGAGTGTCCTCCCCATATCTGTCTCCAAGAGGATTTTATTCCTGACAGGAGGGGAAGCAAAAGGTTGGGACCAGTGATTGAGCAATCTGCTTTCTCCAGAGGAAAGAGAGACTGAACTTCTTGTGCCCTTAAAGATGGCTAGTGTAGGGAAAATCATTTTTAGTTTCTAACTATGTTCCTCACCACTATTTCTTAATGGAAGAGTGTCCCAAGCTATACATCTAAAGCTTGAACCCCCCCCATTCCACAAGACTGCAATTCCACAATGAACACATAAAACAAATAGCAAATAAATCCATCTATCCAAACAGAGAGTAAACAGAAATAGGAGAATGTATCCCAATAAGAATAGTTCTCCCATTGGGAGTAAGATAACTCAACTTAACCAAGAGAGAGAAAGTCTCACTCAAATGTCCCCCAAGGGGAAATTTTCTGAAGTCTCTAGTGTAGCAATCTGGGAATAGAGAAATGATTGACATTTTGGATCCTCTCCATTTCAGCTTCTTTCCAAAGTATTTCTCTATCTTCAGGTTAAAGGGGAGGTTGGAACCACATGTCTTCTCTCTTGAAGGTGGAAACCAGAAGATCAGAATGTCTTCTCTTTAGCTCTCATCATCTCTGCTTGTCACATAGACACAGAGCACTGAATAATCAATCTCCACTAATGAGGAGAGTAATTACATGCTACTTTCAAAGTTGTCCTGTCTCTGCATTTCCCTTTGAATGTCCTTCTGTTTCTTTTGTTCTCTTCTGCATGCTAAAAAATGTTTTAATGACTTTCCTTTCTTTTCTTCTTCTTTTTTTGGCAACCATACTGCCAACTTCTTTTCCCCTCCAATTAAAAAAAGAAAAATACAATCTTTATAACAAACAAACATAGTTAAAACAAAACCACACATTGGCCACTTCCAAAAAAAAAGTATGATTTTCTTTTCTTTTCTTCTTTTTTTTGGCAACAGTACTGCCAACTCCTTTCCCCCTCCAATTAAAAAAAGAAAAATACAATCTTTATAACAAATAAACATAGTTAAAACAAAACCACACATTGGCCACTTCCCAAAAAAAATGTATGTCTCATTCTGCACCTTGAATCCATTTTCTCTGCCTCTGTTTCGGTTTCTGTCCCTCTCTCTCCCCACCCCTCCATCAGGAAGTGGAAAGCATGTTTTATTATGATCTTCTGGAGTTGTGGTTGATCAATGAATTGATCAGAGTTCTAGAGACTCTCAAAGTTACCCCAATAATCTTTTAGTGATGTTATAAGGCTATAATTCATAGAATACTACAGTTTCTGACAAATCAAAGTTGTGATTGATCCAAAGGCCAAGCAAGATCTATATAGCGGCAATATAAGTTGTATAATGTAAGTTGCTATATAGGACTAATATATATATATATAATTACATTATATTATACCTTATTCCCACTGGGAATGAGATAACTCATCTTAACCAAGAGAGAGAAAGTCTCACTCAAATTTCCCACAAGAGGAAATTGTCTGAAGTCTCTAGTGTAGCAATCTGGGAATAGAGAAATGATTGACATTTTGGATCCTCTCCATTTCAGCTTCTTTCCAAAGTATTATCAATATATAGTATAGTAATATTGTATTATAATATAATATAAAGTATATATCAATATAAGTTGCTATATAGGACTAATGATGATTTGAATTCTATAAATTGGGGAGAAGTAGGAACAAGAAAGAAATAGAACAAACACACAGAACAAGAGCAGAGATGCCAGATGGGTAGCAGAGTAAATTGTTTCTGACAGACCATGGCTGAGAGGACTGGACCATAGGCGCATATTTACATATATTCTTGAACATTAGAATGTAAAGTCTGTATAGTCAGGGATTGTTTGCCTTTCTTTATATCTCCAGTTCTTAGCACTGTGGGTGGTATGTAGTAAGAGTTTAATAAATGCTTGTTGACAGAATGATTGATAGTGTCTTGAATGTTGGAGAGTTTCCTTTTGGAGATTTATGAGATAACTTGAATAAAAAAGCACAGATTGAGAAACTATATACAATTGCAATCTACATTATGAGAGTATCTTTGGTGGTGAGATCATGGATCTATTGGGGGAAAAAAGGATCCATTCTGTTTTTTTTAATTTTGTTTTGTTTTGTTTTTGATCCATTCTGTTAATAAGGACTTTTCCGCCTTAAATGTTTTCTAGAGCATTTTTCTTGGTTATCTCTTTCTTGCCCACACTACATCCATATACATGTCAAATCTCTCTTTCCCAGTTAAGTGTAAGTTTTTCAAGGACAGAAACTCTCATTTTTTCTCTTTATACCCCCAATACCTAGCATTGTCTAGATGTTTAATAAAATATTTTTTGAATGTGTTTGCTGAATTCTTTAATGGGATACAGGCACAGGAGCTGAAGCTGAAATGTAGGATGAAGTTTGATAGAGTGAAAGAAGGACTGATGAATTATATCTTGAGAGTGTGTGAGAACTGTAGTTGTAGGGGCAGCTAGGTGGTAAAGTGATTAGAAGGCGAGGTCTGGAGTCAGAAAAACCTGAGTTCAAATTCAGTCTCAGAAAATTACTAGCTGTGTGACTCAGGGCATGACACTTAAAATCCTATCTACCTCAGTTTTCCCAACTATAAATGGAGTTAATATATCACTCACCTTCCCAGGTTATTGTGAGGATGAAACATTTATAAGGCACTTAGCACAGTATCTGGAACATAGTAAGTA
The DNA here is from genome assembly GCF_048593235.1 of Sminthopsis crassicaudata. Lineage (NCBI taxonomy): Eukaryota > Metazoa > Chordata > Mammalia > Dasyuromorphia > Dasyuridae > Sminthopsis > Sminthopsis crassicaudata. The sequence goes on from NC_133617.1 coordinate 601,281,385, forward strand.
CTTACAAATGTTTGGTTTTGTCTCCTTACTTGGAGATACCCAAGAGTTCAAGGAAAGTGGCCATTTAACATCCTGAGGCGTTTGAATAGATTATTATATTTATACTCTTCTTTTTCAGACAGACTCGGTAATAGCCAATTTTCAGTTTTATCTCAAAGGATTTCTTTCTTTATCCAAGGGCTCTCTGTGGATTGACCTGCACCTTCTGGATTGGTCATTCCCAGCTAGAATAGCTAGGACAAATCAGAGAACTAGAAAGTTTCTGGGATAGACACTCATCTTCATTGTCCAAAGTTCACATGGAAGGAGAAGTTTTCTGTGAAGTGAATGATAATGTAAAAGAGTGATATTGTTGAGAAGACAGTCCCACTGCACTCTCTGCAAAGATGTGATTCATGGATGTGTACCTTGGATGTGGTATATTACACATATCTTCAGATCTTTTTGATATATTTATTGGGTTTTTGTTTTCTTTCTCTTTTTCAAAAAATGTTTGTTACAAGAGATGGCTCTGTAATGTGGGAGTAAGGGATGAATTTGTTGTTACCTTAAAGGGGCCGAGCTCCTGTTAGGGATTGATGAAGGAGGAGATAGCTTAATAAGGATGGTATTTTTCTTTTCAAAAAACTAATCATATATATACATATAAATATGTATACCCTATATATATTTGCATTTAGTGAACCTGGATTTGAATGCCAACTCTGATACTATTCATGGAACTTGGGACAAATCACTTAATCTCTTTTTTTTTTTTGCATTGCAATTTTTATTTTTATTTTATAATTATAAATTTTTTGACAGTACATATGCATGAGTAATTTTTTAATAATATTATCCCTTGTATTCATTTTTCCAGATTTTCCCCTCCCTCCCTCTACTCCCTCCCCTAGATGACAGGCAATCCCATACATTTTACATGTGTTACAATATAACCTATCGTAACACATGTAAAATGTATGGGATTGCCTGTCATCGGGGGGAGGGAGTGGAGGGAGGGGGAGGATAATTTGGAAAAATGAATACAAGGGATAATATTATAAAAAAATTACTCATGCATATATACTGTGGGAAAAATTCTAAATAAAAAAAGAATAAAAATTAAAAATATATAAAATAAAAAAATAACCTAGATACAATATATGTGTGTAAATCCAATTTTCTTGTGGCACGTTGAGTATTAGATTCCGAAGGTATAAGTAACCTGGGTAGATAGACAGTAGTGCTAACAATTTACATTCACTTCCCAGTGTTCCTTCTCTGGGTGTAGTTGTTTTTGTCCATCATTGGATCACTTAATCTCAATATGGCTCAGTTTCCTCATCTGTAAGGGAAGGAGTATATTTAGTGACCTAACCTCAGTTCTGGCTGTAAATCTATTAGTCCTCCAGGTCCTATTTATCAGATTCCTCTTCTAGGGATTTGATCATGATACGGAACCACAGAAAGATATTGGATTTTGTTATAGGACATTTCATCTCAGCTATATAATAAGAGTCTGGGGAATTATTCTTACCCCACTATATGGTGCATCTTTCTAGAGACAAGATGCCTATGAAATAAGATTATTTTTCCCCTGAGCAGTTCAGGATAAATACTGACAAGTTTTCACTGTTTGGCTCCTCTTATTTTTTTCTAAACTACAGTGAACCCCTGCGTTTCTATTTGACGTGTTACGATTTATAGGATTACTAATTTGCATCAGCAAAGAGTTTTTTCACCCTAAAAGTTCCATTTAAGTGACAATTTCCTTCTTCTGTTTTTATTTATAGTGAGAATGTCAAAATTGATATGATTTTGTCCCACTATGTGGTATGTGTACTCAGGAACTACTCTCATTTTTGAAATGTCAAGTTAAAATTATGGAAATTCTAAAAACCGTGATTTTTTTTACTTTTTTCTCTTTTACACTTTACTGCTATTGTTGTTTATCCTATATTTCAAAGTGAATCAGGAACATCATGAGGTGATGTCTTGACTCGCTGATGAACTGGATTTAAATGAGGCAGAGTAGCACAAAGTCGTCAGCCTCATTCTTTCTTACAGAGAGATAGAAGTCCAATGACAAAATAAAAGTCAGGATGACTGGCAATGGCCTGGCATTGGATGACCTTGGTATCTTCAGTGTCTGACCAAGTTTTAAGCACTCCCCAGAGCCCGCTTTAGCCGTCTGTTAGAACAAATTGTTCTCATCTTCCCCTTCCATCATGGGAAGTCTTCAAATGCTTGGGGCAGACATCCTCCCTAACTCCCCAATGGGTTTGAGGCCTGACAGTTACCCTCAATCTGATTTAGCCCATCTGTCAAGATGGTTTACCTGGAGTATGGCCACTGTATATGCTACAGCTTCTTGGAGCCACAGGTGAGAGTTGAGTGAACAACAAAGGTGTCTATTGCCATTACATAGAAATAGAAGGGGTCACTTAAAACAGACTTCTTAAATTTTTTCTATTCATGACCCCTTTTTGCCCAAGAAATTTTTGCATGATCCCAATTACATTAAGTATATAAAATAGGCATACAAATCAAACATTTTCTGATAATAAATCACAGTTTTGCGATTCCACATTCAATTATGGGATTCCATGTGGGGTCACAAACCTCAGTTTAAAAAGCTGGAACTTAGGACATTTTTCATTTTTCTTTGTTTCATAATTTCATGATTAAAGAATTCATCATCAAATGGCCAACCTACTAGTGAGGAACCTCTGACTCTTGGAACTTATGAGGGCCAGTCCTTGGAAAACAAGTTTGGTTGTTTTTTTATTAAACATATTTAAATAAAATAATGACAAATAAATATTCAAATGAGTGTGATCTCATAAATTCAGCGGTTTCTTTCAAATATATAGATATCTATACTTGTTCATCCTGTCAAGTAAACAAGCATTTATTAAATGTTTATGATGTGTCAAGTACTCAAAATATAAATTCAAGCATTAAGATCCCTGCCCTCAAAGAGCTTATATCTTAATGGGGAGGAGTGTGGAAACAGCATTTAAAAGGAAGCTGAAGGGAAGGGAGGAGAATAGAAGGAAAGTTATGAATCAGGAGTGCAGTGTGGAGAAAGAAGACATGGATAGACTGGGATTTTTTTCTTAATATGGAATTCCCAGAGAAGTCAGCTAATCAGAGGAAGTAGTCATCAGTCACCATGGTGGGATATACTTTCAAGAGTAGAGTGAAATTTCAGGTTCTAGTGAACCTTGAAGCTTCTGTGGCATAGAATGTCTGGAGGATCAGCCTGGGAAAGAAGAAAATACTGTGCGACTATCATCCATATTCTCTCAAAAGTGCGCCAACATGCTAGAGGCATCCTGATTTCCTCTTGACATCAGAAGTGTACCAGTGAAGAACTCTGGCTGTCCTTCCATCTCTCATTCTTGCCATTGACCAGTTCATCTTTTTTTCCTGCCTTGTAATTCTCCAACGACATCCTTTCTGTCCTTTATAATGAAATTTCTCATTGGCTTTATGTTGGAACTTGCTATACCATGTGCCATTCCATTGCTCTTTGCATAAAACTCATTTTGGGTAATGTTAAGGCCTTTGATTTCATTACTATAGGAACCTTCCAGAGGGGAATTCCATCCATCAATGAAAATTATCAATTGTCCTGCAGCTAGTCTCAGAAATTTGACTGTGGTACTAGGAGATTAAATCACTTGCCATAGACAGTATGTATCAGAGGTAAGAGTTTTAATCCAGCTTTTCCTGACCAGTTCTCTGTACCTACACTTCTACCTTCCCCTTCTCCCAAAAGGACAGGGTTTCCACCATCTTCATTTCCATTGTCAAGGATTGAAGAAATTTGGCAGACGCTATACTTTCAGTCAAGAGACTTGAGTCCAAGTCTGAGCTCCTCAGCTTCCTGGACATGTCAGTTCCCCTCACTAAATCTTCATTTCCTCACCTACAGAGTAAAGATAATTAAATTTTCACTCCTTATTTTCTAGGGTTATTGTGAGGTAAGTATATAGTAAACCTTAAAACACTACATGAATGTGAGTTAATATTAATGGGACCATGTAATTCCTGGAAGAAATTCAGATAGTAGATGTTATCCCACTTCTCACCAGCTGAGAGAGCCTTTGGATTCAGGGCTGGGTCAAGGATGTCACAAATGAAACTGTTGCTATAGGAACCCAGTTGCTATAGGAGGTGCCCTCTTAGTTACCAACTACCACAGAGCTCATTTGTTCCCTGCATGTTTGTCACTTCTGACGCTGAAAAACTGTACTGGTTACTAAGGGATGGGCTATGCACAAGATGGGATGTCCAATTTTTTAATGAAAAGCCAGAATTCAATTTTCTCCTGAGTCCATTTATCTCATGAATGCCTAAATGCTATTGTTTTCAATGGAAGCTAGAGGGAAAGTGTGGATATTTCAGTATAAATCCATCGTCATTGCTAAAGAAAAAATAACTTTACATAAAGGTCTTATTTCCGACAAATTTATATCAATCAACATCTTCATAGATGAAATTCTAGCACATAGAGTTTGAAGAAAAAGAGTTAATTGTAGTGGGAGGGGGAGATGTTGCAGGGGCTCTGGGTGGGAGGGAAAGACATGATTCACACACACACACAAAATGTCTTCTCTCAGCTCTGTTTTGTCAGCGAGGAAAAAAAGTCCTTATGAAAAAGAGAGAGTTCTGCCTCCAGTAACCAGAAAGCCTTGTGTATGATGTAGTGAAAGGAAGACTGGACTTCCAATCAGAAAGACCTGGGATTTGCATCCTGCCTCAGACATTAGCTACATGACTGTAGGCAAGTCATTCTTGCAAGCTCTTCAGCTCAGTTTCCTCATCAATGAAATGGGGAAATAGCTATAGAATTTATGTAGGAAGACTGCTATAAAGGGTTAAATGAGGTAACTGTATGTGAAAAACAAATTTATCTCCCTAATGCCTCCCTACCCTTGCCATCCCTGAAACACACACACACACACACACACACACACACACACACACACACACACACACACCCCTAGTGAAAATAACTTGCTTTATATTTCTCACACAAAACATCTCACCTCCAAATTCTGGGCATTTTCACTGATTTCCCCAATGTGTGGAATGTTCTTCCTCATTTGTGTCTCCTGGATCTCCTAGCTAATATTCCGTCTTTTGCAAGAAGCTTTTCCTGATCTCCTGATTTAATTCTAATGTCTTCCCTCTATTGATTATCTCCAATTTATCCTGTCTGTTTGTCTTGTCTATAGCTTGTTTATGCAGAGTTGGTTACACGCTGTCTCTATTACATTGTGAAAGCCTTATCTTTTATGTTTATCTCCTAAGCACTTAGCACAGTGCCTGCACACAGTAGGTCCTTAATAAATGTTTATTGACCGTAAAGTACTTTGCAAACCTTAAAGAGCCACAAAACTGTCAGTTATTATTACTTATATTCTAGGTCCTCAAAAAATATATATATATATACAAAGGCTCTGTTACCTTTGGCTTCTTGCTAAATAAAATAAATTTCTATCCAAGAAGTTCTCCTTTATTTTTCTCCCCTCCCACCCCAAAACCATTTGCCCTGAGAGAGGGAGTAACCTTTTTTACTTTAGTCCATATTGAAATATGAAAAACATATTGTACAAAAGTTCATAATTTTTCTCTAGGCTTTAGCCTTGGGGGGAAAAACCTGTACGGGGCCCCAGAAGTGGAAAGAATCAAATGTTATTATTTTTGCCAACTAGATTTGGCAAATTGAGAAGTTCACATTTCTTTGCAATGATTCTCCAAAGAAATTCTCAACTATATCATCTGTCATGTGGTCCATAAGTAACATTCTTTTGTTTTACTGGTTTGTTCAGTTGTACTTTCGACCTGTTGTTCTTGGCCTCTGTGTTTGGAAGGTATGGGTCTTTGGCTACGTATGTTCTGTTTGAAATATTGCATCCAGAATGGATAAAATTGAGATTAAAAAATATTCCAACAGTGATTTTTAAAAGGGGAATTACAGAATCAAAATGGCATCACAGGTCAATTAGCTGATGATGGTCTATTGCTCCTGAAGCAAGTGTCATATTTCTGTCATGCATTTGACTCCATATCCAAAAGAGACAGCATCTCAACCTTCTAACGCAAGAAAAGATAACAACTTTAAAAATACAGATGTAAATAGGATTTCAGAAACATGAGTATAATTTAGAAAATGGGACTTTGTATTACAAACAAAATATTGAAGAGGAACATGTAGGTTAAATTCAAAGCCCTCTAAAACCTAAATATCTTAGTCTTATCATTGTGAGAACATGGTAATCTGGGTTTTAAAAGAACATTCCAATGAGCTTATGATACCAATTGTACCTTCTTATACCCATTTTTTTCTATATGTCCTGAATGAGAAATAGAATGCAGCCATCAATTGGAATGTGACTTGTCTCCTCCCTCCTGTGATTTTGAGAGATTGTCAGTGGATCAGAGAATTGAGATCTAAGAGAAGGAAATAGACCAATGGATAGGTGAAATGATTTCTTTTTAAGATAAAACAAGCTATTAGGAACACAGCCTCAGACTCCAAATCCAGACCTCTTTCCATTGTACCACACTCTCTCCTTTATTTATTACTAGTAACATGAAAACCAATAGAGATAAATCAAAGCTATCTCAGTTATGATTTTTTAAAATGTTCATTTATTGAAGGCCTAAGAGAAAAAGGTAAAAAACCTAGATATCTTATAGAGGAAAAATATACTGTAATTATTTGAGAGGGGCAGAAGGAGCCCTGAACCAGAACCAGATCTATAATACCCTTTGTATACAGAATATTTCTTCCTGAAAAGAAACTTCTATCTTCACAGAACTATCAGCACTTTAGACAGTTGCCTGGAGATAGTAAGAGGTTAAATGATTTGCCCAGACTTCCCCAGCCAGAATGTTTCAGGTCTTCCTACTGTGAGGCTCACCATGCCATGCTGCCTCTAATTCAGTAATTACAACACTGTAAAGGTCCATAAATTAGCTTCATGAGTTCATAATTAAGGGAGCTCATGATTATTTTAGTTGAATTAAATTGCTAGGCATATGAAAAACCATTTTGATAAATTAGTGTTGTACTAGACAGAAATTTGAAGACCTTTCTTGTTTTTTTTTTTTTAATTACATCTCTCATCCTGTTTTTTCCTATTATGAATAAGTATTCTGTCATTTAAGCCATACTTTTAGTTTGTCACTAGACACATCTAGGCCACATTTCTGGGGAATGAAGTTTTCCTCTTTCAACTGTCTCTAAATCTGCCAATTAAGGTCAATATGCATTTCCTTTTTTAAATTAAAATAAAAATCAACCCCTTCTCCTTCTTACCTCTCCTCCTACCATGGTGAGAAAGAAAAAATGAAATCCTGTTGTAAACATGCCTAGTGAAGCAAATCATATTTCTGCCTCCCAAAACACATCTCAGTCTGCATTCAAGTTCACCACCTCTCTATCAGGAATGGGTTTCATGCTTCTTTATGACTCCTCTGGTATTAGAATTTGTCATTCTGTTGATCAAAGTGCTTAAGTCTTTCCAAATTGTTTTTCTTTATTATGTTTTTACTGCTGTATAAACAATTTTCCTAGCTCTATTCACATCAAATTTTCCTTAGTTTCTCTGAACTATCCTCCATTATTTTTTATTTTACTTTTCTGGTTGTCCATGTATATTAATTTTAAATACACATTTCTTTATGAATCATGTTATGAGAGAAAAATCAGGACAAAAGGGAAAAACCACAAGAGAAAAAAAAAAACAGAAGAAAAAGGGGGGGGAGTGAACACAGGATTGTACTGATTTACATTTAGCCTCCATAGTTTTCTCTCTGGATGCAGAAGGTGCTTTCTATCCAAAGTTTATTGGATCACTGAATTGCTTGAGAAGAAACCAACTGTTTCATAGTTGATTATCGTACAATCTTGCGGTTTCCTTGTACAATGTATTCCTGGTTCTGCTTGTTTCATTCAGCATCAGTTTGTGTAAATCTTTTCAGGCCTTTCTAAAATCTTGTTCATCATTTTTTATAGAACAATAATATTCCACTACTTTCATATACCATAACTTACCTAGCCATTCCCTAACTGATGCATCCTCCATTAATTTTTACAACATGATAGTATTCCATCATATTTACATTCTATAATTGGGCACCTAATAAGAACTATATAAATGTAAAAGGAGAAGGGGCTTTACAGATCACCTAGTGACCAATCTAATCACCTTGTTTTATTTTTTCTCAAGTTTATTAGTGCCATTTTAATGCCACCTTCATTTCCCAGTATGTACCTTCACCCTCACCCTGAATATGCCCTAGTAATAGGAAAAAACAATTAGAAGTTTGAGTCTTCTACTTTAGTTTTCTTCTCTGTAGGAAACGAGGGTGTTGGACTAATGGGTTTCTAATTAAAATCCCTTCTATCCAACTGTTGGATAAAACAAACATATCTGAAAGCAAATACAAAACTGAGCTTTTACTTGGCAACCAGGTACGTAGTAGATAGAACCCTACACTTGGAATCAGAAAATCATCCTCATTCATGAGTTCAAATCCACACATTTAGTAGCCATATGAGCCTGGCCAAGTCCCTTAACTCTGCCTCAGTGCAATACGGCAAACCACTCCAGGACCTTTACCAAGAAAAGCTCCAATGGGATTATGAAGAGTCATACATGGCTGAAATGGAACAGCAATAAATCCCTTACTTCTACTAAACAATCAACAAACATTTATTCAGTATCTAGTAGGGCCAAATATTTTGATAGCAAAATACACAAAGATAAAAATAAAGTAAATAAGGAGCTGTTCGGGTATATATATTATATGCCAACTTCTAAAGAAAGCCTTCCCTGTTCCCTCACTTGTTATTGCTTTTCTCTCTCAGTCAATAGACAAACATATATTAAGTACTCTCTATGTATCTTGTAGATGCCTATATATGTAGTATATTGGAACATTGGAATATAAGTTCCTTGGGGGCAGGGATTGTTTGCTTTTTCTTGTATCTTTTTTTCTTGTAGCTATTATAATAGTATTTATATAGTATATAGTAGTAAAGGAGTAGAAATAATGGTGGCAATGGCAGTTATTATTACTGAGAGCAGGAATATACACATTTCCATCCTTGCCCCTAAAGAGTGGGAATAGACTCTTGTTGACAGATGGTTATGGGAGCCAGCCTGGGAAGAGTGGAGGTTCTCTCAGGAACCTCTTCCAATCAGTGGCCTTTGGGGAGCAGAATTTGCAACCCTTCCACTCCCACACCTCCTGGGCAGCTTTCCCTGATGGAAATCCAGGTGCAGATAACTCAAAGGACAACGTCAGGCCTCTTGCTAGAGTACGTGGTCCCCTGAGGAGCAGTAGTCCAGTTAAGGGGAGAACAGAGGAAATTCAATGAGCCTGGTACCAAACTAAACTTCTCAAAGAAGCCACATGCATTTGGGGACCACTGTCTGGGACCACGTTCACATCACAGATTAGAGAGGTCCTGGAACAGAAAGACAAAGTTCTCACTGTGAAGGAGCAGACAGGATGCAAAGAGATGCTGAGGGACACCTGTGAGGGGGCAACCTAAGGCTCCTAGGGAAACCAGTCATGTTGGAAAGTGTGAGTGGGCAAGTGCGCTTGAATCCCATAGCAGGGTCTCCAATTAAATGATGCTTCAGAACAATGCAGGGCATTAATTGGATTTTAGGTCTAACTATCACTCCCTCAGTACAAATCTCTTAAATAAGACAATTCTGCAGAAGTCTAGGAATAGAGCGAGGGTTTGTTTAAGCAATGATTGTAATATTGAAGATGAAATAAAGCAGGTAGTTCTGCCTTGATGCTTGTATTTTCAAAATGGTTTAAAATTGCATATTATCAGAAAGCCTCTAGGAGACATAGTAAGGTGGAAAAGACCCAAACTTGAATTCAGAGACATTTACCACCTGTATGATTCTGGTCAAGTCATTTAACCTTTCTCAACTTTAGTTCCCTTATTTTAAAAAAAAAAGTGTTATATAAATGTGGGCTATTACTATTATCTATTTATGTCATGTTATGATAGTTCCACTTAATATTTATGCTTAGTTTAGCTAAGCTTTCAGTGCATTAATAAATTACAAAAGGGTCATGGCTTTTTGATTGACAATACTTTTAGACTACAGGAGAAGGTTTGGCCTTGAGAAAGATGAATGGCTTGTGCTCTGCTGCCCCCTTTTATCTTGGAGCGTTGAGGGAGCCAGAATGGGGTTCAAAGAAGAGGCAGCTCCGATTTCTTGAGATTGACTCTAAGTTTTAGCAGAAGGAGAGGGAGAGGGGACTTCCCATTTCCTTTTTAGGAAAGGTTTAGGAATTGTAAAGATAGGACAAACACTCTGTCTAGGAATAGATTACATTCAGAACACCCTGCATACTGTTGCTCAGACCAAAGGTGTTGCCATAAAGTTGTTACTATAGTCTAGCAAAACTCCATTATGACATTGTAAAACTCTATGGTAACGTCATTTGGTCAATTTTCTGAGACACAAAATTGAAAGTAAAAGAGCTAAATGTCTCTTATAACCTTGTTTCCAGAGAATAAGTTAATAAATTGAGGCAGAAGCGTGCTTATGGTTGACTCACTTTCCTTGTTCTATTTCTCTTAGACATCTTAGAGAGAGGTGAGACAGAAGATATAAAGCTTCCCATCAGTCCTCTCCACTTTGATTCTTCATCTTTTTTCCAATTAGTTTCCATGATTCTGAATTTTTCCCTTGCTCCTCCATAGGTAATAGAGTACTTTGGCTTCTTTCTGTGTGATTAACTCCAACCACACAGAAGAGGTTGCTATGCTCAGAAACAAACACTGATTTACTTACCATTTATTTTTCGGTTATTTTTTTTTGTCCAACCATGACCAATTCATAAACTTACCAATCTTAGAGCACGCATGAAATCAAATATATTATTTATACAAGTAGTGATTATCATCCCTTCACTGAGTGACTTCTTTACTGGATCCATTATTAATTTGGATGATTTAATTAATTAATTTTTAATGTTACTCATTTTTCTTTCAATCCTACGCAGCCATTCTTCCCATACATATACAATAATTAACTCTTTCACTCTGAATGCTGTTCTGGTATATCCTTAACTACAATACTATACAGTTTCTGCATTATAAAGATTGCCTTTCCTTTAAGAGAGAAAAAAATATGAATCATCAAAAGGTTGTTCTTGTGAATAAGAATAAGGATGTGAATGCTTAAGTGGTTTTACCGGCTCATGATCCTATTAAGTTATGAAACACAACCAGTTTTGCTCATTGAATTGCAAATTAGTCTTGATTTTTACATTTATATATGTTTTTCATTTCATAAACTAAGGTGTGAGCAAGTAGCTCCAGAAACATATCAGAGGTCCTGTCTGCCCTTCAGGGTCATTTTTGTTAAATCTTCTGTGTGAGCATTGACACTTCAGCAGTTGGAAAACACTACAAATCAAGGCTTCATTTATTTATTTATTTTCATATTATTATATGTATTTATTTTATTATTATTATTTATTTGTAGATTTAAGAGATGGAGAAAATATTGTGTATTGTACATATTTCCTCCATCCCAAAAGCCAGTTGTTAAACATTTACCCTCATACTGCTGCATACAGACCATTTCCATATAGCATCCCCCTCTCTCAAATTGTAAACAGACAAAGAGACAGGGACTGGACCTGTGATTTCACTGATATATGGAACTCTTAGATGATAAATTCCCTTTACCAATGTAAGCACCTTCACTGCAACTAACAGTCTTGAAGAGTTTGCCAAAAACACTGAAAAGTTCAGTGACTTACCTGAGACTACCAGCCAGATGTATCAGACAAAGAATATAAACCTGGGACTTTGTGGTTCTGAGACCAGCTCTATGTCTCCTATATCATCCTGCTTCATTGATAGACATGTATTTCTTGTCAGTCACCACCCTTTCATGAACATGGGTCCATGTTTGGGGGTGATAAGATGATTTTTCTGGTAAGTATATCTTGCGTGGCTTGAACATCTATTCAAAAATTAATTCATATTACTTAAAATTCATATTATTTTTTAATTGATGATTTTTGTTTTTATTTCATTTTAATTTTTAAATATATCCTTTCTTTCTCCCTGATCAATCAAGACATCTCTTGCAGTAAAGGCAAAAAGAGACAAAAAATTCATCAAAATTAATGGAAACAACAATTATGTCTGACAGTCCATGCAACGATACAGCCATAGTCCCCTATTTCTATAAAGAAGGAAGGAAAATATAATTGCTCAACATTCTGGAGCCAAATTTGGTCATTAAAATTACATAACATTCATTTTATTTAGTTATTCATTCACTCATTCATTCATTATCATCATTTGTTTACTGTATCCATGTATTTATAGCTTTCTATTTACATCGTTGTAGTAATGCTAAAAATTATTTTTCTGGTTTTACTCATTTCTACTATGCATCTGTTTGAATAAGTCTTCCCATGATTCTATGAATCCTTTATATTTGCCATTTTTTATGGAGTAATACTATTATCCATTCTCATCTACCACAATTTATTAAGCTATTCCTCAGTCCATGACATTTACTTTGAAACTGAGGCCTTTTAAAAATTGCCTTGGTTCTTGATAACTAGTTATTTCTATGCTAACAGAAACAAAGAATAGCATAGAATCAGCAAGAGGATTTAAATTGAATAGGAAAGGAAATTTTAAAAATTAGAAATTATCTCAGCAACTATTCCTTAAATGAATAATCCAGAAATGAACTTTATTTACCTCCTTCTTTTTCAATTCTAATCTATAGCCTAGAGTAGGCACTGACTTAACAACCTTGATCAACTCATCATTCTTACCTTTTGTTCTGTGGAATCATATTAAAAACAAAAAAAAAAAAACAAAAAAAAAACAAAAAACAAAAAACAAAAAACAAAACAAAAAAAACCTCCTGTTCAGTTTCTTTAGAAATATAAGGTAATATTCCTTTAGTCTAAATATTCTTCCAGATTTTGTCCTCCATATTCTGGACTAGGATCAAGAAGAAAAGACTTTTTTTTTTAAAGGAAATTGATTTAGTGTTAATTTAGAACAAAGTATAAAAAATATTCACCTACTTTGGCTATTGACCCCTCTAAGAAAATAACTGGAGCTATGATCTACACTTCTTTATTCAGATAAGAATGACCATATTGACAATGATCCTAGGGAAAGGGGCCCTGTTAAAATTCTTTTACTATCCCTTTCTCTCCTTGAGGGGGAATGGTCAAGAAAAGAAATGAGTAACTATTGGCCACTGGATATTGATCTGGATATAAGTGATCTTTTCCTTATTGAAAATTCCAATAAATATTATCTCAAATCCTCTTGGGGAAACAAAAAACATGCTCAAGGCAGCAATTGTCAAACTTTCTGGTCTTAGGATTCCTGTATACTCTTAAATATTATTGATGTCTCCAAAGCACTTTTGTTTGTGTGAATCATAGTATCTATATTTACTGTATTAAGAATTAAAACTAATATACTTTTCAATATTTATTAAATTTTAAATGAGCTATAAACCCAATTTTTAGCATCAAATTTTCTTTGTTCCTATTTAATAGTATTTTTTCAATTATATGTAAATATAGTTTTCAACATTCACTTTTATGAGATTGATTTCTAGTTTTTTTCCTCCTTCTCTCCCCAAGATGGCAAACAATCTGATATGCAATCATGATATATATAATCATATTAAACATTTCCACATTTAGTCATGTTGTGAAAAAAGAAATAGAACAAAAAGGAAAAATTACAAGAAAGACAAAAAGAAAAAAAATATGAAAATAGCATACTTCAATCAGCTTTCAGACTTCATAATTCTTCCTCTGGATAGGGATAGTATTTTTCCAATATGAATCCTTTGGAATTGTCTTACATTTTGTATTTGTATTGTGGAGAAGAGCTACACCTATTATAGTTACTGTTGTTAATGTGTACAATATTCTCAAAGTTCTGCTTCCTTCACTCAGCATCTGTTCACCAAAAATCTTTCAGAATAAATAACATTTTTTATTTTAAAAAACTATTTTACAAAATAAAAATTGTTAGAAAATGGCATTATTTTATATATTTTGGAAATTTTTCCTTAATTTCTGGAGTAATAGAAGACAGCTGGATTTTCATATCTACTTCTGTATTCAATCTGTTGTTTTGATTAAAGAATATGAAGAAAAAACAGCCTTACACAGATGTATAATTGGAAATGGGAGGAGAATTTTTAAAGCCTTTTCAGATAATTCTTGATATTCTTTGATACTACATCCAAACTGGGCCAGGGATGTTTTCTTAAATGCTAGTTGGAATGTGGAATCTAAAACCATTTTAATGGATTTTTCATCTTCTGTTACATTAAAACCCATTTTTCTATCTGTATTTTGAATGAATCTTTTACTTATCATGTAATAACATGAATTAGTCATTTAGAAAATATTGTTTCACTGAATTATACAGTCTTTCCATATGTTGATATTTCATTGTACAATATCAAAAATCATATTTTGTAATATCACTATCACATCAATCAATCAAGACTTATTAAGTACCTACTATGTGCCAAGCACAGTGCAAAGCACTGGGAATTAAACAAAAAAAGACAGAATAATTTTTAATATTGGAAAGCTGTCACATTTACAGTGGCAAATATGAGTTTTTCAAAATTCTAATTTTGCTTGAAAGCTCAGATTTGATCATTGGCAACAAATATTGTCAGTTTTCTTTGAAATGACAGGCTTGCTTTGTTCATTTTTAAAAGAATGTTTGCCAAATATATCTGAATAACTATAGTTTGTCTGTCAGTCATTCTTTCAAATAAAAATGGTGTACCAGTTTCCATGAAAAAAGTATTTAATATAGCTTGAAACTCAAATAATCACACAAATGCTTTAACTTTAGACTAGACATATCAAACATAGTTCCTGAGAGCCATATGTGCTCACAACACTCCCCAGTGTGACCCAAACTAGATTAAAATGTAACCAGGAAATATTTAACAAAATAAATAAAAATATAACATAGATAATATTGCATTTTAAAATTTAAGTCAAAGAGCCCACAGGTACCTTTACGAACACACTAGTGGCTCCTGTTTTTATTAGATTTTGATACCACTGATCTAGAAACCATCATATTTTGGTATGAAACAGAGACATTTTGTGCTTATGTAATTGATTACCTTGTCCCTCACTCTGAAGGCCAAGTGTGTTACAATTTACCCCTCTCTCAAGGTTCTGCAGTTCTCTTAGAGAGACTGGGAATATATCTAGGCACTTTGCCATTGGCTCTAGCCCTCATGGATGGCATTGGCCCAATTATAGAAGATTCTCCTGCTCCCCCAATTCCATTTAATCACTAATAGTTGAATTCGCTTCTACAAAGGGATATTTACTTCAGAGGTATAATAAATTATATATGATCCTCCACAGGTCTTTGTTTGCCTTAAATCCACTGGAGAAGGAAATGGTGAACCATTCTAGTGTCTTTGCCAAGGAAACCCCATGGATGGTACAATCCATAGAGTTACAAAGAGTTGGATATGACTTAACAAAATACATACATATATATATATATAAACATATTCCTCAACATAAGGGACATAATCCCTCTTTTAAAGCACTTTATATCTAGGAAAGGAGAGGGCACTAGGTTCACAGTTTAGCTTAATTCCTATGCAGAATGGTTCCCAGGTCCAAGTCCAAAGTCCCCCATGGACTTGAGTACCAAGCGCCTTGCTTCTCAAGGCTTTCCCTGATGGGCTGGCTGCACCAGCCTGGAATCCTGGTCCTAAGGTTGCTATGATTCAATCCTGGGTTCAGGGTGATTCCACCACCACTCCCCACTAAAGCTGAGAAGGACAAATGAATCAGAACAAGACAAACACTCCAAGCACATTTCTCAGGGCCACAGGATAAAAGGGAGTGGGGAGTGGGGAAAGGATGCCCTTCCCCCACCCAGTCAGCTCATGGTACTCATGAAGTATGTGCACTCTGACCTCGACCCTCTCTGGACAACAGCAGAAAAATGCACAAGGCGGGTGAAAAACTGAGGCTGTCCAGGCTGGCAGTTTTAAAGAAGTAGCTTGTACGAACTAAACAGTCAATCAAAGGAGGCTTCCTCCTACTGAGATATTAGGGGAATGCAGTATGTCTTTCAGAAGCAGGATTCCTCCGGTAGGTGATTTGGCTATGTACAAAGCGAGCCCAATTATACACACTTCCCATTTCATAACAGAATAAAAGATGTGTACTCAAGAGAAGAGATTTAACAAAATTAACTTTTATTGCTTCATCACGGATACTTAAGCAAACTGGCTTTTTCTTCTCTTTTCTTCTGCAATGATATAGCAATGAAGAAATACAATAAGCACTAGAATTACTTAGGTGCCATTGCCTTGATTTGTGCCAAAGTATCAAAAGTGTTCCCTACTTTTGCTTTTGCACCATCAATGCATGCAGAACAAACTGGAGATACTAGCAGAGGAAAGTGCTTGTACTTCTTGCTAAGCACTGGATAAAAGGAAGTCTCTAATAAAAGGTTGTTGCTGGTACCAACCAGACAAATGCAAGACACATAGCAAGACCAGCTACATTTATAGATGTCTGAAAAGCAAAAGTGGTGTAGTTAAGTGGTGCAGTGAAGAGAGCTTGAGTTCAAATATAGCCTCAGATACTTAGTAGCTATGTGAACCTGGGCAAGTCACTTCACTCTGTTTGCTTCAATTTCCTTTATCTGCAAAATGAGCTAGAGAAGGAAATGGCAAATCACTCTAGTAAATTTGCCAAGAAAAACCTAAAATGGAAGTCAGATATGACCAGAAAACAACAAAGAAAAAGTCCAATTAGGTAAAGAGATGTTAACTAAATCTTCATGCTTCAGCTAAATCTTTAATTCACAGATTATGTAGCCTTGGGAAAACATCACTGAATACTCATAAGAAAATGAAAGTGAAAAAGGCAAATAACATCTCACTCAGTATTATTATGAAAATGACCTAACAGTCCTCTTAAAGAGATTTTAGGGGGTCTACAGACCACATCTGAGAACCACTGTACTAGGAAGGGCATGTGGAAATGGTACAGATTGGGCATCTCTTTCTCTAGACTAGAGATGCTTGGATTATTAAATTATTAATTAAATATTTAATTAAATGAAATTCTTTCTGGAAAATTTGTACTTGAAGAACAGAATACATCTTCAATATTAACATTTTTAACAACTCTAACCACTGACTATAACTTTTCATAACTCTGGGCATCTCTTTCTCTAGACTAGAGATGCTTGGATTATTAAATTATTAATTAAATATTTAATTAAATGAAATTCTTTCTGGAAAATTTGTACTTGAAGAACAGAATAAATCTTCAATATTAACATTTTTTAACAACTCTAACCACTGACTATAACTTTTCATAACTCTGGGCATCTCTTTCTCTAGACTAGAGATGCTTGGATTATTAAATTATTAATTAAATATTTAATTAAATGAAATTCTTCCTGGAAAATTTGTACTTGAAGAACAGAATACATCGTCAATATTAACATTTTTTAACAACTCTGACCACTGACTATAACTTTTCATAACTCTGGGCATCTCTTTCTCTAGACTAGAGATGCTTGGATTATTAAATTATTAATTAAATGAAATTCTTTCTGGAAAATCTGTACTTGAAGAACAGAATACATCTTCAATATTAACATTTTTTTTCCTTTAACATTCTGACCTCTGGTTATAACTTTTCATAACTCTGGACATCACTTTCTCTAGACTAGAGATGTTTGGATTATTAAATTATTAATTAAATATTTAATTAAATGAAATTCTTTCTGGAAAATTTGTACTTGAAGAACAGAATACATCTTCAATATTAACATTTTTAACAACTCTGACCACTGACTATAACTTTTCATAACTCTGGGTATCTCTTTCTCTAGACTAGAGATGCTTGGATTATTAAATTATTAATTAAATTCTTGAATTTATTAACTAAATACTTGAAGAACAGAATACACCTTCAATATTAATATCTTTTTCTTTAACAACTCTGACCTTTGGCTACAATTTTTTCATAACATGGCATTAGGAGGCCTTGGAAACTTCCTCAGTTCTTCTGGTTTACTTCCACTTCACTCAGTCAGTATTTTTAAATCCATCCATAGACTTTTAAACTTATATCTGTTACATGGTCTGGCTACTCCTTTTCCCTCTCAGTTATCCCTTAGCCATGAGGACAATTTGCTTCTAGCACAGCATCTGGTGGGAATTTAAAGTATCTTGTTCCTAATGAAGTAAGGAAGAGAATAAGCATTTATTTATTTATTAAATGCTTAATAAGTACTAAGCACTGTACTAAACTTTTTACAGCTACTAACATTATTTGATCCTCACAACAACCCTGGGAGGTTGGTGCTACAATGATCTCCATTATAGAATTGAAGAAACTTAAACATAGAGAGGTTTAAGTCTTGTTGACTTCAGGTCCAACACAAGAGAAAGTATAACTTTGCTTTCATCCAAAGCCAGTTAAAATAGTATTATCTCACATTTGTAGATTGCTTTTAAATTTATTATATTTACATGTTATTATCTTAATATATCTATTATATATTGATAAATATTTTATTATAGTTACACTTGTATATATACTATTACATTTAATACAATCATGAGGTACTATTCTTTTTTTTTTAATAGATAAGAACATCAGGATAAAGAAAAATTGTGTCTTGTTCAAGTTCATATGGATCATCAGTAATAACAACAACTAGATGGTTTTAGACTGAGTTTGAATTCTGCCTTACTAGCTATATGATTCTAGGCAGGTCGCTCAACCTCAAATTCCTCCTCTGAAAAGTGGGAATAAAAACAGCACCTACCTCCCAAGGCTATTGTGAGGATCAAGTGAGATGGCATATAAAAAGTGCACTGTAAGCCTTAAGGTGCTATAAAAAAGTTGGAAATTGTTAATATGGCAGGAGTAAATTCCAGATTTTCTGACTCCTTCTTACATGTACTTACATATTATCCCGGAAGCCTTCACCATTTTCAGGAAATAGGAACAAAGTTTCACATACAAAGCAAGTGAATATATTGATTAAGCACTTTCCATGTGCCAGATACTGTGCTTTTAAATGCTGAGCAGTTCCTATTCTGAAATTGTTCACAGTCTAATGGGGAAACAACATGAAAACAACTGCCTAAAAACAAGCTCTGGACAGCATGAATTGGCGATAATCCAGAGAGGAAAGGGACTAGCATTAAGGGGGATTGGGAAAGATTTTCCTGTAGAAAGTGGGATGTTAGCTGGGACTTAAAGGAAGCCAAGGAAAGCAGGAGGTGGAAATAAAGAGAGAGGGGGAACATTCTAGGCATGGGAGGCAGGCAGTGAAAATCTTCAGAGTGCGGAGATGGAATGTCTTGTGCTAGGAACAGCCAGGAGGCCAGGGTCACTAGACTACAGAGTAGGGGGAGGGGAGTATCATGAAAGAAGACTGGAAATGTTGGAAGGGGCCTGTTTATGAAGAGTTTTAAAGGCCAAACCAAAGCTCTTATGGTTAATACTGGAAATACTGCTTTTATGGGAGAGAAAGAGAGAGAGACAGAGAGACAGAGACAGAGACATACACACACACACACACACACACACACACACACACACACACACACAGAAACAGAGACAGAGACAGAGACAGACAGAGAGACAGAGACAGACAGACACACACACACAGAGAGAGAGAGACAGAGAGAGACAGAGA
The DNA here is from genome assembly GCF_048593235.1 of Sminthopsis crassicaudata. NCBI lineage: Eukaryota > Metazoa > Chordata > Mammalia > Dasyuromorphia > Dasyuridae > Sminthopsis > Sminthopsis crassicaudata. The sequence continues at coordinate 601,301,159 of NC_133617.1, forward strand.
CAGAGAGAGAGAGAGACAGAGAGACAGAGAGAGACAGAGAGACAGAGAGAGAGAGGAGAGACAGAGAGAAGGGGGAAGGGGAGAGAGGCAGAGAGAAAGAGAGGGAAGGAAGAGAGGGAGAGAAGTATAGAGAGGTGGGAGAGAAAGAAAGAGGGAAAGAAGAGAGGGAGGAAGAGAGGTAGAGGGAAACAGACAGAGAGAAAGAGAGAGACAGAGACAGACAGAGACAGAAACAGAGAAAGAGAGAGGGAGGAAGGAACAGGGAGGGAGAGAAAGAGAGAGGAAGGGGAGAAAGGAAAGGGAAGAGAGAGAGATTATTAAGTAGGTGAAGTGACTTGGTTAGACCTGCATTTAGGAATACAGTATACAACAATAATGATGAATCTGGATGAAAAAAGCATAGAGTAGCCATCTTTGTTGGCCTTCTCTCTTCATACTGGCAAAGTATGTCTTGTCTTAAGATATACTGTCTTAAGGTATGTAAGACAAGAGTTCCTTCCTGCTCTTTGTCTTTTTTCTGACCATTTTGTGCAACACAATGGATTATGGTATGACCTTGATGGCTCACAGGCTTCCCAGTGCACATTATTGAGCTTCAAATGACTTTAGAATTTTTAGAAGGATGATTTTCTTTTATCTTCCCTCCTCTCTCAACTTCATACTTAATTCTGCAAGTCATAGGTAAATTCATTAAAGTTTAGGTTGAGCATTTGGGTAAAAAAAAAAAAACAAAAAACAAAACTTTACAAGTACAAGGTAAGGAAGGTGTGGCTGGTTAGGCTTTCATATGAATAAGATTTAGGGGTTTTGCAGTCTACCAGCAGACTACCAGTGAAGAGGATTTGAAGTAGTACCTTTGCAACTTAAGAATAATTGAGGAACAATTATTTCTTCAATGAGTAAAGTGAATGTATTTTAAGGCACAATTTCTATTCATTCCCCTGTTCCATATTCTAAATTTGAACATTACCAAGAAGGATGATGACGTGAAGATGTGGTTTTTCTTTCAATTTTTTTTTTTTGGGGGGGGGGGAAACAATGAAGAAGGAATATGTGGTTCAGTCATTACCTTCTCTCCCAGACAAGGAGACCCAGAGCTCAGGCCACCCATAGAAAGAAGCTTTATTGAAAAGCAGGTATTATGAAAATCACGCTATTCCTCTGAATTAGGAATTGTGAGAGGATGAAAGGAGATCAGAGAAATTTAGAAAATCATGAGGTGCTGGATAAATGTCATCATTCTTAATTTTTATTGTTGTTGTTGTTAAGCTGAGGTCAACATCCTATATAGGCATGGGTGAATCATGGCTTCCAATAAATGAACCTCCACAAAAATGAAAAGAAAAAGATAATCACAAAAAGGAAATTATTTCATTATTATTTTAATTTGTAAGATAAAATTTGTAATTGCTTTTAAGTGGAATGGGGTAACCAATGGGACCACATCCAAACAATTTCATTATTATTTTAATCTGTAAAACAAAAATTGTAATTGCTTTTAAGTAGAATGGGGCAGTCAATAAATAGAATTGCATCCTTGCAATCATATCATTTTGTAAATAATCTTGAAACATATGAACATCAAGAAAACATGAAGAGTAGGAGAAGAAAATCACTCCATGGGACTTCTTCGACCATCACATATGTTTGCCTGGTTATAAACAAAGTCCACCACTGATGACCACAGTTCTAGCACACTAGGTATCCTGGTTATAGAATTATTCCCAAGTTCAGGAAATGGAAGATATTAATCATGTCTGCCTTGCATTAAAATCATTTTGAGTCACTAGTCATTACTAACACTGCAGAATGATCGTGATTTGCCAATTGCCCTGAGATCTTGCTTATTTCTGACTTTGCTCACCATGTTCCCTCTACCTGTAACATCCTCCCACCTCTTCTCCATCAATTGAAGTTCATCAATTCCAAGACTCAGCTCATGACTCACCTTCCTGATTAAAGCCCACACTACCCTGCTTGCTTCCCTATCCCCCAAAGCACTTACAGATCTGATTCATCCATAATTAAATGATTGTTGCTGCTTTTCCATTCTCATCAACTGCTGTGCTTTAAGCACGGTAAGAAAAGCCAGGGTCTTTAGGACAGAACAAAGGCTGTCCTCCCTCACCTGTTTGCTTGGGTTTATAATCATCTGACTGCACAGCTGGTTAAGCAGGTGTTTACAGACTAAAAAAATAGCTCTGCCTGTTTTTTGAAAATTGTTAATACCGGAGAAGGCATTTCTTATGAAAATGCTAATACCATGGCTAAGTTTATTACTTATTCACATGTCATATCAAATGGGGAACTTGTCAAAAACACAGAAGGCTATTTTCCCCAAACACGTCATACTAAATGCACCTAATATCAGGAGCTGTTTATGCTCATTTGAAATGACTTGTGCTTAATTTGGAGCCATTGCTATTAAATGTGTATTGCCTTAGGCGAGTTATTCATCAGTACAGAGTGTTAAAACATATGTAGCCTAAGTCTTTGTGATTTATTTCATGTTCTCATATGATATAGGCTGGGTGACACTGAACCCTGTCTCTCATTTTTTTTTTCTTGTTTTTAGAGATTTCAGTTAGCTTATTGCTGTCTTCATTATCATTACAATTATTAGGCAACACAATGGGCATAGATCAAATGGGGATAATATATAATAGAACCTATCTCCCAGAATTGTTGTGAGGATGAAATGAGATAATATTGTTTTAGGATGAAATGAGATATTTGTAAAGCATCATATAAATATTGTCGATGATGATGATGATGATGATGATTTGCAAAATGAAAAAATAAAAACAACTGGCAGCTTTGAAAATTTTAAATAGCTTATTTAAAAATTTTGGAACATAGGACAATAATAATGTTGTTTTGTGGCTCATGATGGATTTCTACAGTTTGGATGAGATATGAGGCTATGAACATACAATTATATATTTTCACATCATTGAACTCTGATTTGCTAATTTATACCTCCTCAGATAAGGTAGTAAGGAGGCACATAGATGCAGTACCTGACCTCAAGTCAGGAAGACTCATCTTTCTGAGTTCAAGTGCAGCCTCAGACACTTATTGGTTGGGTGATTCCGGGTAAGTCACTTAACTTTGCCTCAGTTTCCTCATTTGTAAGTGAATTAGAGAAGGAGAAATGGCAAACCTCTCCAGAGGGTGAGGGATAGAGGAGATTATAAGGAAGATATTTTGTATAAAGGTCAAGAAAAGGATAATGAATCTATGATTTTCTTGGGAGATGCATTCCTCAAGATCTGACACTATATTTTAGCCCCAACATTAAAACATATGGATGCATGACTTTCAAGAAGTCTGCCAGTATCAAGTTTTTGTACTTCTACAGGGTCACTTTACATATACATATACACGTTGCATATATAGAGAATTCTCTGCCCAAAGGAATGCAAATTTTGATCGCTGAAAACTCACAAGAAATCTTGAGACTTATAGGCTAGGACCATGCCTTAAATCCAGCTCACTCTGGAGTTCAATGATTGACCGATAGTAGGTCCCAGGCCAAGCGCACTTTGGTCATTGTTTGAGCCCTTATTGGCTCAGAGTGAATATAAATAAAAATTGTTTCTGTCCAAAACTCTCAGAGATTTTTTTTTAAACTAAAGGCTCTCTCTGCCTCATTTCTTAACTAGTCTCAATAACTGAATGGGTGCTGCCTCGGGTGCCTGAGACCTGGGAAAGAACTTGGTTTAAAAAGGCCCAGGAATCCCATTACATCTAGGGCCATCTCCAGTTGATCTGATTTATGTCTTGCCGTTGGACCCAGAGGGCTCTGGAGGGGAAAGTGAGGCTGGTGGCTTTGCACAAGCCTCCCTCACTGATTCATGTGCATGTCATGGCAAACCTATCTGATTTCATGGTCCTACTCATTAAACAAAGGATAAGCAACAACAATATTCTCAGATCCCATTAGAGTTTTTGTTTCTAATTAGAATTTAGAAACCCACATCTTTTCTCTAAAGTTCATAATAACATAAAAGCATAAATCTATTTACAGAGCAATTGGATCATTTAAATGGACTGTAATTAATCTGAGCTAGACCTACAAAATTTCACTGGTACAGGGAATTTCTGGATGAGATTTGCTCTACTAATGTATATTGGTTGATAACAACCTTTTGCAGTTATATCAGTTTTAAGAGAATTGTCTAGTGCAGAAATGTCCATCATCTGCCCCCACGCTATAACAAGTCCACAACACTCCAGTAATGTGTCTCAAAGCAGATTAAAATGATTGGGAAATGTTTGACAAAACAAAGGAAAATATAATAGATAATGTTACATTTGAAAAGGAAGTCAATATGTGGCACAGTTTCAAACATCACTAGCTGTGTGTAAGCAAGTTGCTTACATTCCATCTTCCTCAGTAAAATGGGAATAACAATAGCATCTACTTCCCAAGGTTATTATGAGGATCAAATGAAATTAAGTGCCTGGCACATAGTAAATACTATGTAAATATTAGCTATTATTGTTATTGTTGGTGTTCCATTTGTTTCAATTATGAATGACTCTCCATGACCTCATTTGAGGTTTTCTTGGCAAAGATACTTTGCTATTTCCTTCTCCAGATTATTTTACAGATGAAGAAACTGAGGCAGAGTTAAGTGACTTGACCAGGGTTGCGCAACTAGGAAGTATATGAAGCCAAATTTGAACTCAGATTTTCCTGACTGCAGTCTTGGCACTCTACTGTGCCAAATATGTGCCCATTATAAATTAATCATTATTATTACTCGTGGATTAGTGGCCCCCATTTGTATTTATGTGAGTTTGACAACTGTGGCCAGGAGCACTGAGAAGTTAAACCGTTCTAGGATCAAAGAGCTGATCTGTGTTGCAGGCAGGACTGGAATCCAGCTCTCTATTCATTACATCACACTGCTTCTATTGAATCTTAACATTAATTAAAATGAATAGGGATGTAAGCTCATTAAAACTTCTTTTTATCAAATGCCACTCACAAATCAAGTGAGTTTCCCTTCATTGCCGAATGTGAGATTCAGTAACTGTAGCATCTTCTCCACTGTATCTAACACAAAGGCATGGATCTTGCCCAAAGGAGGTATCTGGAGAAGGAAGTTGTGGTTTACAGCTCTTCAAAGCCCTGGATCTTACAGCATCTTGGCACATGAATGACAGTTGAAATGCAGAAAGACCTGAAGAAATATTGCTTTCTCCTTCCCCTCACTAATGGCTACGGGTCCAGTGGAAGTATGTAAGCTTTGGCAGATGAGTCTCCAAGAGATGCAGAGCAGAGAAAAAGGCAGGGGAAACAGGAGCAGAGACAATGATTTATATAGCTGATTAATGACTTAGAGCTACAATATTATCGGTCAATAAATCAACTATGTATTGAGTGTATATTATGTGCTTAGCACTCTATTCTCTCTGTGCAACTGAAGAAAGAACTTTCCTAACCCGTAAGTGGAAATGGGAAAATATAGGCAGGTCCAAAGTCTGCCTCTAAAATGGCAAAATGTGCTCATTGCTGTACATTGTCAAATTATAAACCATAATGATCTCATAAAGATCGTGTTTCAGCTTTACTATCTATCCAGTCATTTTTCCTTTGCCCCACCCCAATAATATGAGAAGTTGCAGACTCATTTTGTGGTCTATTGTATTTTGGAAAATAAAAATAATAGTTAAAATGAGTATATTAAATTCAACCCAGAGCTGAAAGTTTCCTCCAGTATACTGGAGTTTATCGATATTTAACAGCTATGATTAAGAGTCAACAAAAAATTGCTTAATAGAAGGGAAGAAAAATAAATTTTAGAGCAACAATTTAGTGAACTGGAAAAATTCAGGGTAAAGTAGAATTCTTTTGATGCTTCTGAAGCCAAACGCATGACCAAAGCAAAGTATATTTGGTTTTCAAGATTTCCATTCTGGTGTTTAATTGGGGATTTTTAATTCCTTCTTTTCCTAACTTTTTTAGTTGCATGCCCAATTCAATGACCTTTTATTGATGTATGTAGACATAAATGTTCCCCTAGTACTGCTTTGGCTTCATCTTACAAATTTTGGTATGATGTCTCATTGTTATGATTTTTTAATGAAATTATTGGTTGTTTCTATGATTTGTTCTATGATTTGTTAAATTGATTATTTAATCCAATTAATTTTAATCTATGCTTAAATGTAATTTTTATGCATTATGATGCAAAACAGGTGTTGAGACCCTAGATATCTTAGAATCAGCCAGAGTAAGGATAAGCAAAAGTCTTTATTTTTGGTCTTTTGGGGTCGTTCTCAGGGGATTAGATCTAGCAATCTCCACACCTCCTTCCTCTGTCTCTCTCTACCACCAAAGAATGACCCTCCTCCTCCTACTCCCTCCACTGATATCACTTCCCCTTCTTTGTCCACACCCACCAATCGAGCCAGCACAGAATAGTTAAGTAGGGCCATCCTCTAAACCTGTTAATAGAGAATTGTCCGATTGTAATTAGCCTCACATGCCAGGTTACCTTGCATCTGCTCATTTGTAGCCCTTTACAAACAGGTGCATTTAATTTTCTTGGTTTTTTTTTTTTTTTTGCATTTTCTGTATTTATGCCCTAATATGCTGTCAATTTTTGTGAAGATTCTATATATAGTTAAGAAAAAGATATACTCCTTCCTATTCTTATTTACATAGCACCTACTATATGCCAGGTATTCTGCTAAGTGCTTTACAGTTATTATCTCATTTGATCCTCATAACCCTGGGAGGTTGGTGCTATTACTATCCCCATTTTACAGATGAGGGAAATGAGGCAGATAGATATTAAGTGACTTGTCCTTCTATTAGTATACAACTTTAACTATGGTTTTTATATTCCAAAATACACTAGACAATGAAATGAGTAACTTCTCATACTGATCAGGAACAGCTGATAAGGAAAAATGGCTGAGCTGAAAGTAAGTTGAAACATTATCTCTATAAGATCATTATGGTTTATAATTTAACAGTGTATTAGTTGTCACAAAGCTGGAAAGGGTCTGAGGCCAGATTCTTACCTGACTCCAAGTCCAGAGCTCTATCCATTAGGATACCTAGACATATTTATGCATTTCCAGAGACAGAAGCAGAATTAATATGCGGAAGGAGAGAAAGATCACAGTTCTGTATAAAGAAGAATTTTCTAACAATCTGAAATGTCTACATGGTGAATGGGCTGCTTATTACAATTGTGATGCTGAACCAATAGGATCATTCAGGTTGAAGCTGAGTGACTAGGAGACAGCAACATTATTAAGAAATTTCTTGCTTTGCATAGTTGCTTGGTCCAGATTGACTATTGGAGCTCCATCATGACCAACTCCACATTTTCCAAAAGTTTGTTTTAATAATTGGATTCAATTTGATGTATTATCCAAATCTAATTAGATTCCAAATTTGCAATTTAATTAATAGTCTAACGATAACAAATGTTCCTAAGCAAATTGTAGTTCTCATATACTACTGAAAATGATAGGATTTTTCCTCTATCAATATCTTGAATTTCAAATAATAATAGCTAGTATTTACATGACACTTTAAGGTTTGCAATGTGCTGAAATACATAGTGAAAAATGTGGAAGTCAAAAGAAAGTGAAAGAAAGGCTTATGAAATGCCCATAACAACTTGGAATTAAGGCAATCTCTTTTTATTTCATTCCTTCATTTTGTTGATCTGTCTCAGCTCCTTATCAGCACATAAATTAGCTTCACAAGTTCTACTATTCTTGGAAACAGTGAGAATTGTAATAGCTAAAACTGAATTGTTATTTTCCTTACATTCACATTGTCAGCATTTTCTTACTGTTTAACTATGAGCAAGTAAACAATTTAACCATTATTTTCCAACAAACCTTTTAGGAATTAATGCACATTATCCTCTTAAATGTCATTTTAATGCAGAAATCAGAATTTTCCAGCAAAGTTTTAAATGTCTTATGAAAAATAGAAGTAGATGCATGTTGCATTGAGAAAATTTTAATTTTTTACATAATTTTTTATCCAGAGTTGAAGAAATGAGATTTTTAAGGTGATGCCATCAATTAACAATTGAACCAACAAGTTTTTTTGTTTGTTTGTTTTTTAAATATTCCTACAATGCTCTCAGTATTGGGCTAGGTGATGTAGATGAATTTGGAAAAAGCACAAAATTTAGTCTTTACCCTAAAGAAGCTTACAGTGTTGCTAGGGACATAAGAACAATATGAAAGTAATAGCAAACAATTTGATATGGTATATCATTTAGTATTAATTTTTCTGTTACAGGATCTATCTATTGTGAGAGTTTTCAAGGAGGAAGATAACACAAGGACCAAAGTAATCACTAAAGACTTCATCTAGGAATTAGGCCATGAAAGATGGTTAGGATTTTAATATGGGAAGGAAATAAGTTTTCCAGAGAAGGGAAATACTCCAAGAGAATGCGACAATATGAGTAACCCTAACCCTTTCATATATGGAGGAAGAAAGGGGCAAAATATGCTAGAGGAGCAATGAGGTAGCCATTCTGGATTAAAGCAGAGGGCCCATATTGGGGAGAGAAGGGAAAATGAAATTAAGTAGAAGGAAATGAACTATTGAAATTCAAGTAGAAAAATTTAGATCTTACTTACACAGGCCCTAGGGAGATAGCATTGTCCAGCAATCAGGAAGACCTGCATTCAAGTCAAATTCTGCCTCTGCTATATAATAGGCCTGTGATCATCAGTAAATCATTATACTTCCCAGGGCCCCCAGACAATTCCCTATGAATACAAGTTTCAGAAGAATTGCTGATCTGCATTGGTTAAGGAATTTTGGACAGTGCACTCACATTGAGAATTACATAATTTGATGAGATCACTGGTTTGGACCAAAATAAATAAAATAAAGCCTTGAATTAAAAATGAATACTCATTAACAGTAATTTTAAGCTTCATTGGGCAGGAAAGGGCTGAGAATCTTTATGTAGGTTGGTACTGCTTCAGCAACATCCACAAGTCCCAGGTTATATCTCCCTAAAGAAAAATGTTATTACCTTTCTGTTCCCACTATAATTTCCTATGTTCATATGTGCAGTAGAATCTTTGGGTCCATGCAAGAAGTATAAGGAACACTTTTTTCAAAGTTTGGCCATGAAATTTGGAAGACACATACTAACCAGTGCATGGAATCTATAGCAAAGTCCCTCACTGACAGCTTTCTTTCCATGTATAACATATCACACCTTAAATAATTTATTAAATGCTTGATAAATATTAGTTTTATTCTTTAATATTTCAAGGATTCCATCAATGTGAATATTCTTGCCACTAACATACTTACTAATTCCTTCTATACCTTAGTAGGGATGCTACATTCCCAGCCCCAAAATAATTATCACCTAGTGACCAACCCTCTGGTGACAAACCCATCCAAAATGATGCAAAGGGTTGAATAGGCAGGAAGTCTAGCCAAGAAGAAGAGTATCAGAGTCAGGGGAGCATGAGGACCAATCAGGGAAAGATGGGAAGAAAACAGTGGCTGATTCCTGAATTCAAGAACCTTTTTCAGGTTCCATGTGGGAAAACAGCACTCAAATCTATGTGATAGTCTGGTTTCCCCTCAAAAAAGCCCAACACTCTCTGTAGCTTGAATACATTTCTTTGTCAGCTTTCTATGAATGATCGTTATATCCCCTTCTTGCTGGGTATGGAATGTATATTAATTGGTTAACTGGGAGTTAAGGAGAGAGCTCTTTGAGATGAAGACTATCATGGAGATGATAGTCATTTGGGAATAGGAATGGGAATGTATAATGCTTGTTTCAATTACAAGCTTTTATGGAATTATTCTGTTTCTTTTTTAAAATTTTCCTTTGAATTTATGGTCATCTGGTTCATTTTGGTAAAAGAAACATCAATGTATCTTGGACCCAGCAGTACCTTGGACCTAGAGGCAACAGAGAAGGTCCATTCTGAGGGACCAGCAGTAGTAAGTCATCCTTCAGTGACGAGTGCATTCTTTTTATTAGGTTGTGTCTGAATCTTCTTCCGTTTGGCAAAAACAGAGGTTGAATTCCATTACACTCATGGTCACCTCCACCCCACGATAACACAGCAGAGCAGGATTCCTTTGAATATATATTTAGCCATAAAAACCTCAAGATCACCACCATCCATGATCATTACACTCTTGGGTAAAAACTTCTCAATGAATAGATGTACTTATATACATGAACTTTTTTTGTGTTTGGACTAATTAACCCAAATTCCTGAGAAGAACCTTTTCACAGAGAGTATGTATGATTTAATGATATATAAGGTGATGTTAGCTTATAAAGAAAAAAGACATTCTCAGATAATTAAGCTAGGACCCAAACCACATATGCTTCTAAAGCAGGGATTGACAGCCTTTGAAAAGTGATACACCAAGATCATGACTTCTTCGTGGCATTTAGTAGGTAGGGAAGAGGTCAGGAAATTTCCTGGCTATCTTAGCTTATGAATTTTGAAGGCAGAGAGGGACAATGACAGGGGGCAATGCATTGCCAGATGCATTGGCTAAACTCCAGTATTTCCAAGAAAATGTTATCAAGTAACACAAATATTTGCTATTCCATCTCTATACACCTGTTACTGATTTCTATTACCACTTTCTTCCTTTCTCTCTCCACTTCTATTTACCTGTTTTCTTCTTTCTCTCTTTTTTCATATCTCCCTACAAGATCTTTCATGGTGAACCACAGCTGACATTTATCTTGTCAACATTCATAGCACCTTAAAGTTCATCACTTCATTTGATCCTCACAACCACTTTATAATCTGGGTACTGTTACATCTCCACTTTACAGATGAAGAAATTGAGACCCAGAAAAGATAGATGACATATCCATGGTGACATACTTAGAGTCAGATGCAAAAGGCCTGGATGCTTCCCTAATTCCAGATTCTCCCTTCTATTAGAGGCAGCTAGGGAGCATGGTAGATAGAGCATGAGTTTAGTCAAGAAGACCAGTTCAAAAACTTCTTCAATCACTTATTAGTGCCTCAATCACTCGACAAGTCCTATTGCCTTTGCCTTTCTGCCTCCATTTCCTCAACAGCAAAATGGGAAAATAAATAGCACCTACCTCCCAACACAAGTTTTTGTAGGATCAATTGAGGTAATATTTATAATGTGTTTAGTACAGTAAAAAATACACACACACACACATTCATCCCCTATTCTGCACTGCCTTTCAGTTAACATTCTGAATCTGGAAAGTTATACTACTTGAAAAACAAAATGATAGTGACTCTTGCCTGTCTCAGCACTTGTCACCTGCTTAAATTCTGCTTCATCTTCTAGGGAAGCATTACCTTTTCTATGACTTCTTTTAGCATCCTTCCCATCCACAAGTTCTGTTCTGGAAACATTCTAATTTGACAATATCTCTCCTAAAATGTGGCATCCAGAATGGGATGCAAGGCTCTTGAGGCTGTCTGACTGCTACTGCTGAAGTGATCTCTCCCTTCTCGGTTCTCTCATCCTGCTTTATTTCCTATCTCATTTGTGTACTTATCACATTCTGCTTTGCATTATGCATATTTCTTTAAGTCTTATTCTATTTTCCCTTATTCTCTTCCTTCCTTAGAAACTAGAACCATGACTTTCTTATTTTTGTAGTCCCCTCAGTACCTAGAACAGAACCTTACCCGTAGCAGTCACTCAACTAATGTTTATTAAATTAAAATGGCAGTGATGATGGTGATGGCAACAGCCACTCATTTATTCATTCAAAAACATTTATTAAACACGTGTTAAGTCTGGGAAACTTCGGTTTAGATAATCTGGTCTGTAATATTGATGAGAATGATATTGAACAATCAGAATTCACATAAGAAGGAGGTTTTGGCACATGATATTAAACTTATGTCATCATTTTATCCAGAGTTCAAAGTATTTTGCATCATTAATCAATCAACAAGCATTTATTAAGCACCTGTTGCTTGCCAAGTACTATATTAAGTCCTGAATATACAAAAACAACAACAACAACAAAAAAACAACAACCCAGTTCCTGCCCTTAAGGTGCTTATATTCTATCTGGGACATAGTAAGTACATATATAGGGATTGCTATTTATGATCCTCAAAATAATCTCATACACAATTCGGTGGGTAGGGAGGGAAGTATTCTTGGTGGTATTTTTTTATGAGGAAGTTGAGACAGAGTGTGGTTCAGTAACTTTTTAGAAACATCTAGCCAAGTTAAGGTGAGGAGTTCAAGCAATGGAAGAGTAGGGCTAGGGAGACTCTGACTTCCCTCTTGATGCTCTTTCCATTCAGTTAGGCTGCCTTTCCATTCCCCAGGGCTGGCTGGGTTGGAATGGAAGGTCAATCTGGCTGAGTCATACAAATATTTGATTTGGCTGCAATTCAGAGGGTGCCCTTCATTGGGCTCCACTGAATATTTTAAGGTGTGGTTGTGAAACTCTGCACGCCACCCAGCCGGTCAGTCACGCATTTACTAGTCAGACTCCTTGAACCTTAATCCAGTTCATCCTCAATAACAGCTTAGTAAGTGTATCATTCTTCTAATAATAGCACCAGTAAGTGAACATATACCACATCTGTCACCATGAGGAGCCTTTTGGAAATCACACACAGGTGTGTTTCTTTATTCCTAGGAGAAAGAGCCAGACTGGACTCGTACACTTCTGAAGCTTCTTCTAATTTTCAAGATTTTGTATAATATCTGGACCATCTATGTTTACTTATTTATTTACATATCCATAACCTGATGTGTCTACAACCTGACCAGGAGGGATGGACTGTGTACCTTGGTTTGGGAATCAGTGAGTTGGATCAGTGAGGAATCACATCAGTGTGGATTGAGGAAGGGTACATCAGGGTGCATCCAGTGGCTGTGACAGATGTAGCCCGTCCCTTACAGAGGCTGTCACTTGGGGAACAGAAATCAGCACATGCTCAGCACGTCCCAAGATTCTTTAGGTTTCAGTGTGGAATGCTAGGCTGGGATATGTGCAGCAGCTGCAAAGACAGACCATCTGTGGAAGGAGTAATAGGTCAGGTTGTCAAAGGGCTAATATTAGGGACACAGAACATTGGGTTGATACAACCTTGCGGCATTTGCTGTATTGACAAAAATAGAAGCTGGGCATGGGGAGGGGAGAAGCATTGAGTGGGAAAGAGCATTGAGGAAAGAGGTAACACATAAGTTTGATGTGTGAATGGAAGAGATCGTAGGTGTCTTGGGTTCCCAGGTTGTACTGACAGGGTGACAAGATTGATTGTGCTATATGGAAGCACTACAAAACTGGGGTGTAGCCCATGGTATTCCTCTCAAAATTGTTCAGTTAGATTAAGTTCTTGAAACTTGAATGATTCTATGTGTTTCTACAAGGAATTCACCTTGAATCCATGAAGTGACCCAGTGAATAAAAACTCTGTTCTTTTCTTTGATGGGGAAAAACCCCATTTTCCTGTTTTCCCATAGGTTTAGATTTGAGGATTATCTGAGAGGCAGTGTTGTACAGGACTGTCTCATTTCCAACTCATCTCTAATGAACCAATTTAATGTCTGTTCCTCTCTAAAGGGAGAAATAATCCTCTCATGATGGGACTGGTAATCTCTAAAACAAAAAAGTGATGTAACCTTTAATGAGTCACACCTTCCAGAGGAACACAGTTAATATAAAAGAAATTACAATGGGTAGGGCTGAGTTGGAGTTTCATTTCCTTCTTCAGCTGTAATTCTAGAGGAGTGACTATACTGCTTTATATTTTTTTTAAAAGGCATTCGTTATGCACAGTTGTACTCACTGGCACAGATCTGATTGTAGGGATCATGGCTATGGTTCAATATGGTTAAGAGGAAATTCTTTGCCTCAGTTGCTACCCAGCCTTAATCACTGAATGGGTGCAGCCTTAGTCAAACTGATCCATATCTGGCCACTGGACCCAGATGGGTCTGGAGGGGAAAGTGAGGCAGGAGACCTTACACAGCCTCCCTCACTTAAATCCACTTACATATCATTGTATCACCTCCCTAATAATAATGGTCCTCTTCTAGAACAAAAGACAAACAACAGCAATGATTAAGAGTGTAGAAATGAATTTCTTTACAGAGACCTAATTTGTCACGAGGAGTGGTGGAAAGAATGAATACTTCTTCTAATAAGGTTTAAAAGGTACAGCTCTCTTTGTAGGTACAAGATGGACAGACAACCTTTCAGCATCCCTTTTTATGTGATTTCATCCTATAGTTGATATCATACTGATCTCCCCTGACAACATTTTACATGGTGAGGGAGCAAGGTGAAGTGGTTAGAGGGCGGGTCTGGAATATCTGAGTTCCGATCAAGCCTCAAATTGTGTGACCATGGGCAAGTCATTTAACCTTTCAGTGACTATTATGACCTCTCTGAGACTATTAGATCTATAATAATCTAGTCTTCTAGTCAAGAGGGAAAGGGGAATGGAAGAGGGAAAATGCTAGAGAAGGAGGAAAAGAGAATGGAGATACTCAGCTTCCTTCCCTCCTTCCTTTCTTCCTTCCTTCCTTCCTTCCTTTCTTCCTTCCTTCCCTCCTTCCTTTCTTCCTTCCTTCCCTCCTTTCTTCCCTCCTTCCTTCCTTCCTTCCTTCCTTCCTTCCTTCCTTCCTTCCTTCCTTCCTTCCTTCCTTCCTTCCTTCCTTCCTTCCTTCCTTCCTTCCTTTCTCTTTCTTTCTTTCTTCCTTCCTTCCTTCCTTCCTTCCTTCCTTCCTTCCTTCCTTCCTTCCTTCCTTTCTCTTTCTTTCTTCCTTCCTTCCTTCCTTCCTTCCTTCCTTCCTTCCTTCCTTCCTTCTTTCCTTCCTTCCTTCCTTCCTTTTTCCTTCCTTCCTTCCCTCTTTCCTTCCTTCCTTCCTTTTTCCTTCCTTCCTTCCCTCTTTCCTTCCCTCTTTCCTTCCTTCCTTCCTTCCTTCCTTCCTTCCTTCCTTCCTTTTTCCTTCCTTCCTTCCCTCTTTCCTTCCCTCTTTCCTTCCTTCCTTCCTTTTTCCTTCCTTCCTTCCCTCTTTCCTTCCTTCCTTCCTTCCTTCCTTCCTTCCTTCCTTTTTCCTTCCTTCCTTCCCTCTTTCCTTCCTTCCCTCTTTCCTTCATTCCTTCCTTTTTCCTCCCTTCCTTCCTTCTTCCTTCCTTCCTTCCTTCCTTCCTTCCTTCCTTCCTTCCTTCCTTCCTTTCTTCCTTCCTTCCTTCCTTCCTTCCTTCCTTCCTTCCTTCCTTCCTTCCTTCCTTCCTTCCTTCCTGATATCCCTAATACAATAGAATAAAATGGTCCCTACCCTCAAGGAGATTGCATTCTAATGGGGGAAGACAAAAAATGAGAAGGAAAGATGGAAGTGGGGAGAAGGGAGCAGAAAGGTTTCCTTTGGTGCTGGGGAGATGATGCAGTCAAGATAAAATTAGCATGGTTGGGACTGCTCATAAAATGGTGATCCTGACCCAAAACTCACCAGTCAGGAACTATCTCCTCAGGGCAGAGAGGTAGTTCCAGGAGAGCAAAGAAATTGTTTTAATTATTAAGTGAAAAAAATTCAACCAACTAATTAATCCCTTAAAAAAATTCTGATTTCATTTGCAATGTTTCATACCTGTGTATTCTACTACTACTCTGACTCATCATCTCCAGCTACTTCCTACTATTTCTTCAAGGCCAAGTGTCTTCTTTTTCATTTTATAGTATTCAGTTTCAATTGTTTGTTTTTGTCTTTCCATGTACATTGTTGTAGTCATTTGTTGTCCTGTCTCTCTTTATTTTTCATCAATTTCTATAAGACTTTTAGTCCTTCTCTGCATTTATCTAATTTGTCATTTCCTATAACACCATAAAACCCTTCATTCATGTATCATTATTTATTTAGCTAGTCTCCAACTGATGGACATCTACTTTGTTTCTAATTCCATACTACTACAAAAAGTGCAATATATATTTTGTTTTATATATTTTTATATATCTGCCAATGGCCTCCTTAGAAAACATATCTTACATCTATTTTGTACTCACCTGTACATCTTTAAGTCTCCTCTCTATTGAAGGAATCATTTGATTTTTGTCTTTATATTCCCTGAACCCATAAGTACTTGACAAATTAGAAAATATCTAACAAATGCTTGATTGTTAACTAAGTAGCAGATCTTCATCAATAGAGTTTCCATACCAGAAATTCCTTACAATGATCAAATCACAGGTTTGGACCTCCAAAACATTCTAAATCTGTGCTTGATAGAGAAATAAGCAAACATTAAAATCTTGATCTTATTTTTCTTAAGTATATTGGATCATCACATTCCCATTCTTTCTACCTGTTTTCTTTACCCATTTAAGATTTATAGAAATCTCCATTTCGATCTACACTACCAGATACAAAAAAGATGGAGTTGTTCTATCTTTTAGGAAACTATTAAGTAAGTGCGTGCTGTGGTTATTTTCAAACATACTTTAAGAACTATTAAAGAAGATAGAATCTTTCATTGTTTCATCTGTGATGAATCATTAAAAAACTCCATTATAAAATGTGAAAGATATTAAATACCATTTAATGTTTACAGATAGGTAAAGGCATAACTATATGGTACACTATGTTTTTTTTTCTTCTTCTCCAGAAAAACAATCCTATACCTTTATCATAGTCCTAACTTCTAGGAAATTGTTATATTGCTCTTATGTTCCTAGCACATCTTGTACACACACACACACACTGAGTGTAATACCCAATTAATCAGTGGTGATATTGCAGGAGAGGTGAAATTAGGAGAATCCAGATGATATTTCTTAGCTCTAGACAGCACAAGATTTTATTCAAAGTTCAAAAAACAAAACAAAAAAGGGAAAAAAGGACATATAGTACCTAATTAATCAGCTAGAACACAACTTGGTGTATCCCACATAATAGACTCCTCTATCAGATCTCAATTCCTCAATTCTCTTTGAACCCATAATGAACCCCACACAAGTCTAAAAGAAGATATCATTTAGATCACCAAGAATGATAGACACATTTAGGACTAACTGTTCTAGGTAGGGCAGCCTGGATATCAGGCAAAATGCCTAATAAGCTCATTTTGAGCAATGGATTTATTCTTCCCACCCTTTGGCAAAAGATCCAAACGGCTCTCTTTGACCTTGGACTGTCAGAAGAACAGAAAAACTTGAATGCTGACGTTATTAAAAGGGAAAAAAAAATCAAAAGACTATATGCTGTTTTATTCTCAGTTAACCAAGATTCTATCTGCATTGGAAACAGAATAATAATTACTGCTATTTGTATATGGCTTCAGATTTTGCAAAACACTAAACATACTTTGTCTCATTTGAGTTTTACAACATCCTGGGGAGATGAGTACTAGAGATATAGTCATCCCCATTGTACAGATGAGGTACATCACTGAACTCAGTTTCTTGTCTTTGATCTTCTAGCTAATAAGTGCCGGAGGTAATATTTGAAACCAGGTCTTCCTGATCCAAGATTAACTAGCACTCTACTTGATACAGAGACATAACTAGGAATTCTTGCACCTGGGCCAGTCAATTGAAGGAAGATGTTGTGTATTGCAGGGAACAGTACAGTCCAGATTCAGTTAAGCTAAAAGAGATGACAGCCCATCTCCCAAACATACCATATGTCATGACCTAAAGAATTTGATATTCCATCTCCAATCTCTAGGAAGAAGCAGTGGAAGGGAGCCTGCTCTTGGGGAACATGATCGGGGAAGAGGAACACTATAGTTTGCAATGCCCTAGAGGGAGTAATATGAGACTGGGCAAGGAAGGGGGAAGTAGACAAGATGCTTCCCGCACTTGATACTGGAATCTAAAGGCAAAGTCCTGGTTCCCCTTCACTAATTATGGGTCTTTCATAATATTGTTGTTCCTCAATCTGTTCCACATTATTGTTCTACCTCTACCTAGAGGAAAGATCATAACCTTTTTTTGTTGTTGTTGTTCACTGTTACATAATAGATATTTTATTGCTCATATTTCAAAGCTATCTCATTTGCAAATAGGGTCATAATAGTGCAGCCATAAAATCATGCAATTCTCTCAGCAAACCAGACTCATCAGTCGCCTCTATCTATCATCCCAATGCAGAAGAAAAGCATTGAGGTCCATTCGTAATTATTAGAATTGGTTACTCTGGTATCAGCTAAACAAGGGAAAAAACTATCTCAGTGAGAGAAAGTTTTTACCATCTTTCTCCTGTCTAATTGCAAAGTTGTTTAAGTTTGAATATCTTGCAAGTATTTCCAATGAGTTTCATTATTTGTTTATTGTGCTTAATCCAAGTTATTAACTTTAGATCATTTTTCTAGCCAAATCATTGATCAGAATCTAGCCCATCTTTTCACTTCTTCATTCCTGCTCCTTAACACCACAGACCAGGATGACTATGTGAACTTGCACTTCCTTGCCATCAGTCACCAACTCCACCATCATTTTCTCTCCCTGTGTCTCCATCCCATGTTCTCCAACTTTTCCCTCATTATCTCCCGGACACAAGTTATTCTTGCTCTCTGTCTCAGCTCTTGGATCTTTCTCTCCACCCCAAACCCTATTCTAATGTTTGGGGACTTTGATCTGCACATTGATGTCCCCTGTCAGACTCTGACATCATGGTTAAATGATTCATCGACATTCTCGGCATCCCAATCCCCCAGACCCCTTAGATCTCATCCTGACTCACTTTACCCCTCCATGACTCTGAACACTTTCCCTTTCTGATCATAATCTCTTGTCCTTTCCCTTCTGGAGGTCCTCTTCACTGGAAATATCCACTATCACCATCCTTGCTTCGGCTTTCCTCTTCCCCACCTAGATGCTACGGCTGACCACTTCAATTGGTCATCTGCCTTCCCCACTCCCACACTTACCACTTCCTGGTTCTGAGGCCCGAGGCAAGTCACTTAACCCCTATTGCCTCAGGAAAAAATAGCCTAAATGTTATTAGATGAAGCTTCCTAATCTTTCCAATTCACCACAAAATCATGTCACCCAATCTCAAATGTTCCATCCTTTCTATATTGTTTCTAGTTGAAATGGAGTAGCAGAGTAAATGGACTGTTGGACTTCGTTAGAGTAGGAAGACCTAAATTCAAATCCCGCCTTATTGACCTACTACTTATTTAGTCTGTTTCTTCTTTTGTCATACGAGAATAATAATAAAGCCTACTTCACACGTTGTTATGAGGATCAAATGAATTGACATAAAGTACTATGCAAATCTTACAGAATTTTATAAATTCTATTATTATTTTTCCCTTCATTGATTTTTCATGTTTCTTGTTTTGATTTTTTCAATCTCATTATCTCTTTTTAAAGATTCTATTGAGGTTCATTTTTATCTGCTTGTCACTTCCCAATCACTGTTCTCCAAAAAAAGAATAATACCTTGTAACAAATATGTACAGTTAATCAAAACAAATCAAGATCAGCCATGTCTGATAGCAACAATCATGTCTGATACTCCTGTCTCTTCTCTGGTGGGAGATGGAAACCATAATTCCACAGCACTCCTCTGAAGGCTTAATTCCTCTTTTCGTTAGCCCCCTACAGTGACCCCACCAATAACCTCTCCATTAAGGCTGACTCATCAAATTGAGGCCTTCTCTCATCATATTAATTGAAGATTAGAAGGCACCTTAGCAGCCTTTAGTCTAATTCAAATGTACTATACTTTAAAAAGAAGTGCCATGGATATCTTATTGTCTTTCCTCCAATCAATGAGAGATTTCTTGTCAAGACCAACCCTGATCCTTGGGCCCTTAATCCCAACTGTCCTCTGTTCTTATGGCACAGATCATTTATCCACTTTCCCTCATGTAATAACTAATGGAATTCTCCCTCTGAGATATATGGTGGCAGCCCCAGAAAAGCAACCCAAGATTCAAGGTACTCTGTGGGCCTGCATCAATTAAAAACCCATAGCTCAGGAGCCTCTACTGAAGTTTTTCCTTTTATAAGGGTTAGCCAGGGGAGATAATTAGTAAAGGCGTTTAATTTGACTTAGTTCTAGAAGTGATTTGGTATTATTCTAAAAATGCTAGCTAGTGATATGAATTAAGTAAATGAGCATAGGCATAGAAGAAATATAATTATTAATTTTTGTAGATAATAAGATGGTCTACTTAGAGAACCCTGGAGATGCAATGAAAATTAATTGAAACAATTAATAACTTCAGCAGAGTAGCAGGATATAAAAGAAACCCACACAAATTATCAGTATTTCTTAATATTACCAACAAAACCTAGCAGGAAGAGATAGAAAGTGAAAGTTCATTCAGAATATACATATGAAATACATTATGTAATATGTATGTAATATATATTATATAATATATAAAAATATTTGGTAGTCCACCTACCAAGGCACAAAGAAATTATACGAATATGTATACAAAACACTTTCTATAGAAATAAAGATGACTTAAATAATTGTAGAGATATTAATTGTTCCTGATTTTGTGCATAGTGGATAGAGCACTGGGCCCAGACTTAGAGAAACCAGAGTTCAAATCTAGCCTCAGACACTGACTTTGGACAATTCACTTAATCTATATCTGCCTCAGTTTCCTCAACATTAGAATGGAGATAATATGAGCATCTAACTCTCAGGGTTTTTGTAAGAATCAAATGGCATGATAATTATATAAGCATTATATAAATGTTAATTATTAATATGATAAAAATACTACTTTAATTAATTTACTTATTTTCTGTCATACCAAATAAACTACCAAAGGAATAACAAGAATACTCTCGAGGAGCAAAAGCTCAGGAATCTCAGAGGAAATAATGAAAAAAAAAAAAAGAAAAAAGAAAAAGAAAAGAAATAGGTCTGGATTACAAACTATATTACGAAGTAATAACTACTCATAAAAACTATGTGGTGCTATTTACAAAATAGAAAAGCTGATCAGAGTGAAATTAGGAGCCAGAAGCAAAAAAACATGGTAGCATAGTATTTGATAAACCCAAAGATCTCAACTACTAGGGTAAGAATTCTCTATTCAACAATAACCTTGGGGAAAATTAAAAAACAATCTAGAAGAAATAAGATCTAGAACCTGACACCTGACATCACACACTACAATATATACAATATACTAGCTATAAAAGGTTATATCATAAACAAATTAGAGAAAAAGAGAAGAGATAACTTTTATAACTACATATAGAGGAAGAGTTCTTGACCAAAGGATAGAGAGGATCACAAGATATAAAATGAACAGTTTTAATTACATAAAATTGAAAAGCTTTTGCACAGATAAAAGCAATGCAACTCGAATTGGAAGCAATATAATTCCTTTTAGAAGGGAAATCTTTGAAGTAAATGTATCTGAAAAATATCTGAAATCCAAGATTTATGGAAAATTAATTCAACTATATAACAGGCAAGAGCTATTCCCCAGTAGATAAAGGGTCAAAGGAAACAAACAGTTCTCAAAAGAAGAAAAAGAAACACAAAAAAATGCCCCCAAACTAAATAAGAAGATAATGTGAATTAAAGTAATGATAAAGTTTTACTTCTCATTCACTAGATTAACAAAGATGACAAAAAAGGAAAATGGCAGTTGATAGAAGGGATATGGCAGTAGTTATACTAATGCACTGCTGGTAGAAATGGAAATTTAGAACTAAATTCAAGAAGTCATTAAACTGTGTTTTGACTTAGCAATACCTCTATAAGTCTTATACCTTAAAGATATCAAAGAAAGAAGGAAAAGAATCCATATGCACAAAAATATTTATAGCAGCTCTTTGCCTCCACAAAGAAGTAGGAATTAAAGGGGAAGGTCATCATTCAGAGAACAGTTAAACAAATTATGTATATCATTGAAATGGAATATTACTGTCACATAAAGAGAGATAAAAGAGGTAGATTTAAAGATTTTATGAATTCATGCAAACTGAAGTGAACAAAATTAGAAGTACAGTTTATATGACAACAACATTGTGCAGCAAAACAACTTTCAGAGACTTAAAAACTCTGATCGATACAATGACCAACTAGAACTCTACAAGATGAATAATGAAGCATACTTCCCAAAGCATTTGTAGATTAAATTTATGGATTATTTATGGATTTTCAAAGAAATGATGGAATAATAAGTATTTTAGATGTGGCCATTGTCTGAATGTATCTGTGCTCACTTTTGACAAAGAAAGGGCTCTTTTGTGAGGAGGGCAGATGGTGTAGCTCAGTCTAGTGACAGCAATGAGTTCAAGTCTGGCTTCAGACATGTAGTAATTGTATGATCCTGGGTTAGTCTCTTCACCCTATTTTTTCTCAGTCCCTCATCTGTAAAATGAGCTGGAGAAGGAAATGTCAAACCACTCCACAGTAAGAAATGCAATAATAAAACCTGAGGCACATTGTCCCACAAATTATCCACAGCAGTGGGAAAAAATAAACATATCTAGGGAATATTTGTGGCATAAGTAAGAAGGCAACTCATGTCTCTGGAATATCCCTGGGAGAGCTCATGTCGCATCTGGCTGATGGATAGAGCGCCAAGACTGAAGTCTGAAAGACTCATCTTTCTTAGTTCAAATCCAGCCTCAGAAACTCAGTAGCTGTGTGACCCTGGGCAAATAAATCCCTTAACCCCATTTGCCTTAGTTTCCTCATCTGGAAAGTGAGCTGGAGAAGAAAATGGCAAATCACTCCATCCTCTTTGCCAAGAGAAGCTCAAATGGCGTCACAAAGAGTTGGATGTGGCTGAAACAACTCAACAACAACAAATAACTAATATCTCAGGTCAGGATTTAGTTGTGGCTTTATGTTTTTGCTTTTAAATTTTTCTTCCTGATTATTAAGGGAAGGTCTTTCTGTTCAAACCTCTCTCTAACCTGCAATGGGAAGGGCAGGTTTTGATTTTCACTTCCTTTTCCTTTAGCCATATATTATACTAAGTAACTTTAGGACTTAGGGTTAGAAAATCTTTATAATTTCCACTTGATTTCTGATTGGTAATCCTTTCAGCATCTGCCTATTCAGCACATTGACCAAGCTTTTAAGCATATGAATAAAAAAAAGGTAAAGCACAGAAAACAAACAAAAACATCATGGGTTCATAGCCTGTCTTTTATTACAAATTATTCCTATGTTTATTATGCATATAGGGTCAGTGGTAAGCTTCTTTGACTTTGAAGAACCCAGCATTTACCTATTGGCTTCTCATCTGCTGCCTATATGTCCAGGTCTTATTAAAAAAAAAATCAAAATCCTTTATTCCATCCTGCTAGCCTCTCAACACATCTTCCTTTCATTGTACTAATTCCTAGAAGAAAAATATTTTACTCTCACTGATTCCATTTTGCAGATTGATCAAAAGAACTTTTTTTAAATTTTATTTTGTTTTTTATTAATTTTTATAATTATAACATTTTCTTTGACAGTACATATGCATGGGTAAATTTTTTTACAACATTATCCCTTGTACTCCCTTCTGTTCTGAGTTTTTCCCCTCCTTTCCTCCACCCCCTCCCCTAGATGGCAGGCATTCCCATACATATTAAATATCTTATAGTATATCCTAGGTACAATATATATGTGCAGAACCAAATTTTGTTGTTGTTGTTGTTGCAAAGGAAGGATTGTATTCGCAAGGTAAAAATAATCTGGGAAGAGAAACAAAACAAAACAAAACAAAACAAAACAAAAAAAAAAAAAAACAATGCTCACAGTTTACACTCATTTCCCAGTGTTTCTTTTCTGGATGTAGCTGATTCTGTCCATCATTGATCAATTGGAATTGGATTAGCTCTTCTCTATGTTGAAGATATCCACTTCCATCAGAATACATCCTCATACAGTATTGTTGTTGAAGTGTATAATGATCTCCTAGTTCTGCTCATTTCACTCAGCATCAGATCAACAGAACTTCTTGCCTGAAATGGCTATTTCTAAGATTTCTTAATAATCTCTTAATTTGACAAACTTTTTTCTGTGATCATCATCATCATGCCATTACTGAATCAGCATTTCAACCAGAGCAAAGTGTGAAGTGTCCTGGTTTAGGAGAGCTTGCTCATTAGATCCTTCCCACCCTCTGCAACCCTCACAAAGTTATGATACATCTCAATTTAAAGAAATGTTGGCAATGTACCCCTGACAGTTGGGTTTGGGCAGAAAGGACTAAGCTTTCTGCAACTTTTGACATTATTGATTATCCCTTCTTCCTAAATTCTGTATCCTCTTGGAAGTCTTTGACTGTTTACTCTTCCTATGGGTCTGATTGCTCTTTCTGATTCTTCTTTGCTGAATTATCATCACTCCTTTATCCCAAGCATTGTCTTAAGCATTATCCCCTTAAAGCCCCATTCTTGACTCTTTTCTCTTTCTCTCTCTCTATACTCTCTCCAATAATGATCTCATCTTCTCTCATATGTTTAATCATCATCTCTATGCAGAAAACTCTCCAAGATAAATATCTGGCCCAATCTTTCTTCTGAATATCAGCTGTTTCCATTGCCAACTGCCTGATGATTCCACCCAGAATTCTTGTTGACACTCAAAAGCAATATATCAAAACCTGAACTCATCCTCATCACACTTCCTGCCATCGGCCCAAGTCTGTAACATCAGAAACCCGGTTCTCTTTTCTGAACTTCAGGTCCATAGCTAATCAAGTGCACAAATCATGCTAATTCTACTTCCATACTATTCATCGAATCCTAGGATCTAGACATGAAAAAGACCTTCTCTTTTGCAGATATGTGAGACATGATTCATTTGGACCCCTACTCTATTCCAGTGAGTTTTAATCAGTTTGACAGAATCACATCAAAGTTCTGTACATAAGGCCCCAGAGCTGTGAGCGGCAGATCCTAACTTCCCTTGTTTATCTACAGGAAATTAGCTAAAGGTCCTACACCCTTGTTTTGCCTTGCTATGGCCAAGATCACAATTTTGTGGAATATTTTTGTACCTTCAGAGCAATCTCTTGTCCAATGGGAGCAGATGACCATCTTATGACCCCTTAGGTGTCTGAAAGTGATGGTTTTTTACCACTTCTTCCTGTCCAAATTGAGAAGCCTGTTTATCTTCTGTGCAGATACTCCTTACTTCACCCAACTTGTAATGGGTGACATTATTTTGCTTGGAATTATTCTGTATTTGGTATTGCTGTTCTGGAACAACTGGACACATCTAGCCCTAGAAAAAGGAGGGCCTGTTTCTCAGATCTTGAGGAAGATCATTAGAGGAGACCATGGACCCTTTAATAAAATGCTCAGAATTCTGCCTCACTCTCTTTTATTATAGGTGGGATAATTTTAAATCCTACAGATGAGAGAATAAAGACCCACTGAGGTTTAATGACTTGACCAAAGTAATATAAATACGATCTCCTTCTCTCTATTTATACTGCTTCAGTATTAGTTCAAGTCCTCAATCATTTTTCACCTGGACCGTTGAAATAGCTTCCTAATAAATCTCTCTGCTTCTATTTTCTTCTCCTCTCCTTCTAGTTATTTTGCCATCTCTTCTCTCCCTTCTGCCTTTTTTCTAGAGTATCCCATGCCTAGAATCAAAGCAAAAACCCACCATCATCTGGATTCAGGCTATTTCTCCATCCCTACTTCATAATCTCCTTCACTATACTTTTAACTTCTCACCACTGAGTTAACAGCTGAACCCAACTTTCTATCTCCTTCACCCAAGCTGTCTTCCATGCTTGGCAAATACTCCCCTTTACACCTCTGGGTCTCAGAATTCTTATATTCCTTTAAGGCTTAGCTCTGGAGACTCCCCTCCTCCATCTCCTCTTCCTCCCCAATTCATTATTTCTCTCATTCTCTTCAAGTCACTTTGGATTTATTTATATCATGTGTACGTGTTGTATTTCAACAATAAATTATAAATTCCTTGAAGTTAGAAATAACATTGGTTTTGTCTAAATTAGGAACTAAATGGACTTCATTCAAGAATTTGATGAGTTAAAGCTGAAGGCAATAGAGCCTTTTATTTGTTGTGCTTAAGGGAAGTCCACATATATGTATGTCTTAATTGATGACACAAAATGGGAGGAGGAGGTAGGGACAAGGCATCCTACTGATCCCCTCATACTGGAGTTGGGACAAGTACCTTTAAAACACAATTGGAAAGCATCAGTGAAAACTACAACCAGGCACATCATCTAGGAACCTGAGTCAAAATGGTCTGCAGCCCATGGCCCCAATATTTGGGACTTTGTAACTCAAGGCTCTTGCTGGGACTCCTGGTGTGGTTCTTTAGGACAGTCAGAAAATCATTTAGTTCCTTTCTAAATTTAATGTTCAATGGAACTTAAAGGCTGTGGGAACTGTTTGATCAGAGGAATTCAGGAACTTTACAGAGAATTAAGGATGCTCAGGTGGGTCTGATAGGTTTTTACATCCTTGAAGTGACAAAGAGAGAGACACTAATCAGCTAGGAAA
The DNA here is from genome assembly GCF_048593235.1 of Sminthopsis crassicaudata. Lineage (NCBI taxonomy): Eukaryota > Metazoa > Chordata > Mammalia > Dasyuromorphia > Dasyuridae > Sminthopsis > Sminthopsis crassicaudata. The sequence continues at coordinate 601,327,598 of NC_133617.1, forward strand.
GTAGAAAGTCCTAGCCTTCAAATATGGAAGGTCCTAGATAAAAGGCAAAGTAACCAGAAGGAAGTAACAGGAAGGAAGAATTAGCATAACTAGACAATATACAACTGTTGTGCAGAAAAAGATTAAGAGAAAAATGAGAGGTTTTTCTAGAATTTAACAGCGTAGTGAGCATCTTGCACCTGCTAGGTATTTAATAAATATTTGTTAAATTGAATTGAATTATTGAATTTTGGACCAGACTTGTCATAGAATGAGAAAGGAATGAATAACACATGGCCTTAATGGAGGAGCAGAGGAGGTATTCGGAGAGACAAAACTAGAAATACCATGATCTGGGTTAGTCTTGAGAGAAGCATTCTCAACCTTTAGAACCACTAAAATGGGTTTGTTTATAGTATTATTGAATCGGTGTTCTAATCAGAGGAGTATATAATGTTCTCTGGTCTAAGAGAGGTTGCTCAATAGGAAGTCCCCATCCTCTTCCCGACTCCCATCCTCCCCCCCTCCCCCCTCCCCAAGCTATGATGAATCTCCATTTGAAGTAGTTATATCAATGTGCTTTGGAGTTTGGGAAAAGAGGGCTAGATCAGAGTGACAAGTCTGGGGTGGAAGTCACTAAAGGGTGGGATACTATAATTAATTTAAAGGATTGTGGTAAAATACTCTGCACACAGTAGGCATTTCATAAATATTTGTTGAGTGGTCATATTACCTTATGTTTCTAGGATATTAAATTTAGAGAGGAACTTAGAGGTTATTTAATTTCTCTTAATCTTAAAAAGTGAATCATTTTATCTATTATATTTACCTCACAGTGTATATCAAATGTAATCATATATGCAAAGCACTTGAAAAACTTCAAAGTGCTTTAGAAATGCCAGCTATTCATATCATTATTACGGATGAAACTTCTCTGAGCTTCTATTTCCCCATCTGATAGATAAGGATAATAATACTACTTACCTTGTGGGATTATAAAGAATACTTTTTGTAAACTTTAACACATTATATAAATGTATTGATTTTACTATTATTATTTTTGCAAACCTCATTTCCAAGAGCTAATCCATATGAATCACTCAGAATCCAGAGGATTTATGGATAGTGATGGAACCCATACCAAGGTACCAAGTATCTTCAAAGCAGCACCGGGTTGGTTCTCATGTTACATCTCTATTACTAACTAAATGCACTTAGAGGCAATTTGGTGGGTCAGTGGATAGAATGCTGGGCTTGTACTCAGGAAGACCCAAATTCAAACATAAATCTCCTTTTCCTTCTCTTTCTTGTCCAGCCCATGGGGAGTATAGATAAGAATGGGCAAAACTATAGCTATAAGAGCGATGAGAGAGAACCAACGGAAGAAATTTAAAGAACAGGTTAAGAAAGAAATTAGACATATATTGGATCACTTGCCATCTGGGGGAGAGAGGGGAGAAAGAAGGGGAAATTGGAACACAAGGTTTTTCAAAGGTCAGTGTAGAAAAAAGTTATCCTTACATATGTTTTGAAAATAAAAAAAAGCTTCAATTAAAAAAAAAGAAAGGAGTTAGAAAGGATGGGGTATAGAAATAGGGAAGAAGAGAACAATCATGAATCCTCCCAATCCAAACCTTTCCTAAAGTTGGAACAAATTCTATTCTGAAAAAATTAGCTCCCAAGCTGATGAATGACAAATGGCTCTGTTCCAGACAGCATCACATCATAGTCTTATTCATACTTGAGCCTCTTTGATCAATTTTGGTCTATATAAAAGAAAAGACTTTGGTTCTTGATTTCAAAAGTAAGAATTTTCAAAGAAGGGTAGAAAAGTCAATGAAATCAAATGCCACTATATTTAAGATAACAATTTCCTAACCAAAGAGGGGAAAAAAACCCCTAGAATTAGACTTGTTCTTATTAACCACAAGCCCACAGCCAGCTAGCCCCAAATGCCTGGGAGTTTTGACCTGTGGGGAGAATGGACAACTTTTCCCCTGTGGCTAACCTCATAAAAAGTAAACACCTGGATATCTGTTTTTCAAACTCCATCCAAAAGCCACTGTGGTATACTCACAAAGATGAATTGGCCTCTTAATTTCCATCCACAGAAAAGCTTTTTGCGTAGGCAGCATTTGTCCAAGGCTAAGAGTCAGCCTTAATTTTAACCACACTACTTTTGTTAGACCCTAAAAACCACAGGGTGAAGGAGTGGGCTAATAAGACGGAACAGTGGATGCCTATGGCTTGGTTGGCATTTAATACAATGATAAATAATAATAAGCAACAGGAGTGACTCATTTCCTAATTTGTAGCAAGGGAGGAGGGAGAGTTTAATGTAATTGCCAAGTAATTTCAAGGACCAAAGAGAAGAGAGACCAACTGGTAGGGTGATAACATGGAGTAGGATGAACATTGAGCTTGGAGAGAGGTCACCATCCACACCTATCAGCTGCATGACTTTGGGGCAGTTGGTAGTTTAATAGATCAGAAAGACTCCAATTCCAGCCTCAGACATTTACTAGCCAGTGATGCTGGGAGTTACTTTACTTCAGTCTGCCTCAGTTTCTTCAATTATAAAATCACGATACAAACCTACCTCCTAAGGTTATTGTGAGGATCACATGAAATATTATTTGTAAAGCGCTTACTATAGTGTCTGACACATAGTAGCATTTAATAAATACTTTTTCCTTCTCCTCCATCCCATCGAGATAAATTGTCTGTGAGCTTCAGTTTTGTTTGTCATCTGTAAAATGGGGATATTATTTCAATTACCTGCTTCATAAAGTTGTTATAGAAATCAAATGAGATAATACATTAAAAGTTCTCAGTCGCTGTAAATCCCATGTAAAGTTGTTTTTCATATCGTCTCCCCCCATTCTGCTACTATTATGCAAAGAAAAATTCTCAAGGTGTTATTAATTCATTTATTCTACAAATACAAGTCAAAGACCTGTTGTTGTTCAGTCATTCCAGTGGTTTCTGACTCTTCATGACTCCATTTGGGATTCTCTTGACAAAGTACTAAAGTGGTCTGCTATTTCTCCAGCTCATTTTAAGGAAGATGAAACTGAGGGAAACTGGGTTAAGTGACTCACAAAAATGAGTCTTCTTGACTCCAGGCCTGGACCCTATCCACTCTACTACCTAACTGTCCAAGGGAAGGGGTTGTAAGTGCAAAAATTAATGATAGGTTTCATGAGAGATAATAATACAAAAACACTTTGTATTTATTTTGTATGAATTTTGTTACTTATCCATTGTGTGGTATTGTTGCCTTCCAGGAATGAAAGTCAGAAGGTGCTTGAAGCATCTTTCACCCAGAACAATTCTTTGTATGTAGAAGAACCTAAATAAACATTTTTGAATTAATGATAGCTTATGTCAGGCTCCCCTAAGGTTCCTCATAACCATAAGGTTAAATCAGAAATGCCATGCTTCTACTCCAGTGCTTTTTTCTAAACTTCATGGGATCAGATCAAGTATACAGTGGAGAAATTATCATCATCAACATCACTATCATCCTCACTGCCACCATCATCATCACAGTAGTATCAGATAGCATTTATATAGTGTTTTACAATTTACAGAGTGCTTTACATAGGTTATCTCACTTAATCCACACAAAAACCTTGAGAAATAGGTATTAATGTAATTCCTATTTTATTGGAGAGGAATTATTTGCCCAAAGTCACACAGCCAGTAAGTGTCTCAGGCAAGATTTGAACTTAGGACTTTCTGGAGGTATTCCAGAGCCCTACTCCACTCTGACCCTTGGACCTACTACTATTCAATTTTTTTGGGACCATCTGTCCTGCCAAAATCTTTGGGATCTGCCCATATGCCCTGTGAGTCTCATTGATTGGCCTTTCCCTCTGTCATGAATTGATCATGATCATGGGCCTTCTTTATGTGTTATTCTCTCAACTGGAATGTGAATTCCTTGAGAACAGATTTTCTGTTTGCATCCTTAGTGGTTATAATAATAAATGCTTTTTTAAAAATTCCATTCCATTCCCGAGAGAAGGGATCTTTGCATTCTCAATCTCTACTACAGTGCCTGGCATACAGCAGGTATTTAAAAGATACTACTTAATAGGTTTTGTTGTTGTTTCTGTCATGTCCAACTATGTTTATTGTTAGATAATGTATGAGAAAGTGTTCTGTAAACTTTGAAGTACAAGCAACTATGTAGGATCATAGCCCTACAGCAAGCAATGAACTTAGAGGCCAACCTGTCCAAAACTCATTTTATTGATGAGGACAGTGAGTTTCAGGGACATTAAACCACTACATGTCACAGAGTCCATTTGTGACGCAGTTGGGATAATCTTAGGTCAGCACCAACTACAAATATTCCTAAATATTCAATGGCAAAATGGAATCCACCATGAGACTCTTGATTTTGTCTAGTCCAACAACAAACATATTAATTACGACACACCTCTGATGGAATAAACACATTGCAGCAATAGGTGTCCATTGAATACTGAAATACCATACACTAAGGTGGAGCAATAGCAAGCATGAAGGACATGAGAAAGATGCCCTCTTTTATACAGTGTGACACAGATTGGGCACTTCTTAGAAAAAGAAATGTCATTCAGCAGAGATCCATCATAGAATGACTTATGATAACATGAATCCAGATAATTGATAGAATTCTATTCTCCAAAAGATCCTAGATAGAATACAGCTCTAATATAACACAATCAGCCTTTAATATTCCTATCCATTAACATTAGTGTGTACATCTGGGTTCACTGCATATAGAGTACAACCCCAGTTATCTGGATTTTGAAATTGAGTTGGAATGGCCTCTGGAAGATTGAAACTCTAGATCCATTTTAATATTAAATTTTTTCCAATTTAAAATTTAAATTTCTTTTCCTCTTCTCCTATCTTCTTACTATTGAGAAAGAAAAAAACAAAACAAAACAAAACAAAACCTATATAGGTTCACCTATAGTGAAGCAAATCCCCATACTGCCATGTGCAAGAAAAATCCATCTTCATCTGCACTCTGAGCTAGACTCATTTTTCAAAGTAAGCTAATTTTTATAAGAAAAATCTTTCTAGTACTTTCTTTTCTAATTGTCTTAGAACTGGATAAATCTCAAAAGGTCCTTGTGTTTACAAATAGTAAGGAATGTCATTCCACTATATTGACTTTTCTTACTTTTCTCTTGGGGAAAGTAGCTTGGGGAAGAGTCCAAAAGGTCTGCATTCTCATATACCTATATTGTACTTTGTCCTCACCAATCTGTGTGCAGAAATTAAACCAGAAATGTGACACTCCATTACTTGTAAGCCCTTCCAAAGGTCCCTCCTGTTTAAAACACTCTATGGTTCGAAATCCACTCAAAACCACTGTTTATGAGCTCTAATCATCATATTTTTTTTATAAGGCTAGAGTACACAATTAGTTCAGAGCAAAATATATTTATTAAAGCTGCATAGCAAATTGCCTGCCATGTATGCACACTTGGGGATATAGTTTCCTACATCTCAAAAATAGGAGATAGGAATATATAACCAGAGAACACATATATAGTCAGGAAGCATTCAGGGAGGGGATCATATGGGGACAGGAAATCTGAATGAAGGCACATGTTCAGGACATGGGTGGCCAGGTGAACTGACATCTCTGCGGCTGCAGAACTGCCGGTGACCTTGTTTGATGTCCTGCTATTTTCTGCTGGAACATCACCTCTCCACTCTCAGGAATCTCATCTTTCTTCTCCACTGAGAAAGCATCTCACCTTCTCCAGGATCACCTGCTCTTACATTCACTCTGCTGGTTCGTTTGTTTTTTTTCCCCTCACTAAATAAGCCTCTTCCAGATCACCTGCTATAATCTGCTAAAGTGCAATAACTAATAATCCTTTTCCTAGCAAAGGAAGCCTTCCAGTAGGGAGTCTGGAGCTAAAAACCACATAGCCAAGGTGCGAGGAATGATCAAGAATGAATTCAGAAGACAGAAAGATAAACAATGACAACAAGGGGAAAAAAGCAAGTTGTCAGAAAGGACTGGTGTAGATACACTGATAACTTATCTTAAATGTACAGAGGGTAGAAGCAAAGACAATACCAAAGAACAGTGCAGCCCAGTGAAGAGAGTGTCAGGACTGCTGAAGCTCACAATGACGGAAGCATAAGAAGAAGCCTGCTTGGGGAGAATGGGGTGATGATAAGGGACAATTGATGGAAATTAGAGTGAAGGCATTCTCATTTTTCTTCTGCTTTCCCTGTCAAAGAGCAGAGCTTTGGACTAAAAAAGAAAGAAAAAAAATGACTAATAAGAAGTTGACAGCGAGATAAACAGAGAGCTACTAAAAGCTGCCCTTCATAAATCCAAGTAAACAAGTTAAAATGAATTACATAATGAAGTAGCTTGCCTATGTGGATGTGGAGTCAATGTCAATGTTTTTTTTTAAAGATGATAGAGAATGAGAGGTATTAAAGGATTAGAGAAGGGCAGATGGCCAATTTCTTTTTTAAAGGAAGGAAATAGAGGTGGCAAATTCTGGGCCAGCAAGCCTGGTATTGATTCCTAGTATCATCCACTTAACAAGAGGCTTCCTCTCTTGGCTCAAGAAGACTCTGATTCTTCTGGACAAACCTGAACCCTAAAGGATGGGAGAGAGAAAAATTAAAATTATCTTCTTTTCTCTGGTTCCTGCACTAGGCCTGGAGTTGTAAAGGTAAAAGATGATGTATAGTTTACAGCAAGGGCCTTCCCTAAAGGGATCAATAGAATCCATTCAGAAAAGATACTCAGTATACAAAATAAATATTAGATATAAAAGAGCCATTTATTTCTTCCACTACAAAAGAAATACAAAAGACTCATAAGCACACAGACAAATATTTATAATATGAAATAATAATCCATCATACCTATTATCCTCTCCTGAGAAGTAAAGATATCTGTGTAAGACTACTCAATATTTCCCATTAACCCTGGACATATATTGTCAGAGTAACTCACAACATCCAAATCTTGCTGGTCAGACAGAGAATGGCTTGAAGGTTTTTTTATTTCTTTCCACTGTAACATCCTCCTAGGGCTAGTCATATTCTTCTCTGAGAAACTGTTGTAGAAAACACCATCTGCTCATCAATCAATAACTGACCTCTTGCACTCACAAGGTAGCCACTGAGACTGGAAACACTGAGTTTCCTCTAGAAAACAGAACAGAATGAGTAGCCAGGGGATTAAGTTCAGTCTCAGATTTTCTTAGGGCAAAACACATGTTGTTCCTGCTGCCATATTTGTCCATTTACCATTGCTAAAGGAGAAGGGAAAAAAATTCTTCCATCCCAATGGTGAGTGAACTTTCCATCTAAAATAAACTTCTTAACATTGAAGAGAAAGAAATCAAATGGATCTTTGGGGCTATTACATTGCCCCCTAGGCTTTACTTAGAAGGAACCAGTTTAGATAACAAGGTTACTCTAGGAAGTCTTGATCACAAAAATCAAACACATATTCACTAAGAACAGGTCAGGCCTTGTAATGATTAAGAAATTCAATGATAGCTCACAGTAAATAACTCTTGAGCGCAATGGGAAAGAAGGCCCCTCCAGCTAAGCCAGGGATAGCATAAATAAACAAGGTCAGCCTCTCAGCAAGACCAGCCACAGTCAAAGATGTGTGACCTGAAAAAAATCTTGGTCAAGAGGCTGCCAGAGCAGAAAGGCCCCTGTGAAGGCCCCAGGATGCTTAACTGAAAAATGGGAATTTTGGAAACCCTGGGAGTGGCAGCAACCAGAGTGATACAACAGTGCTCAGACTGGGACTTCCTAGGCACTTGGGTGCTCTGAGATCCTAGGAACTCTGTCCTGAGATCCAGAGAGGGACCAGAAGATCAAAAGCTCTGAATCTCAAAAGTCCAAGAGTAGAACTCAGGGAAGAAAGCCGAAGCAAGCACCCCACCAAAGAGTACAGCAGGGGACAGAACCTGGCCCTGACACCAAATCCTATTTCAGTAACTAAAGCTAGAGAGATGAATAAACCAAAAGAAAAAATAAAAAACAACCAATATATGTATTTTTAATTATACGTCTAGAAATCTAAAAGAATAATGTAACTCTTTTGCTATAGGCAATGGGTTAAAGAGGAAAAAGTGAATTTTTCACAAGAAAATGAAGATAATAATTAAAAAAAACCAAATAGATAAAGGTTCTAGAGGATCTTCTCCCCTCTCCTCCCTCCTTCCTTTTCTTCACTATCTCTTTCCATCCTTGTCTTTATCTTTTTTCCTCTTCTTCTCTTCTCCTTCCCTTTCTTTATATTGTCTGTGGGTCTCTTCTTCTTTTTCCCATATCTTATCATTTTGGTTTAGGAAGGCATCACAAGTCAATTTCAATTAAACATTTATTAAGCAGCTACTATGTCCCAGGCGCTGTGTTAAACACCGAGGATACAAAAAGAAGCAAAAAAAAAAAAAAAAATTCCTGCCCTCAAGGAGCTTACAGTCTAATGTGGGTGACAATATGAAAAATATATATAAAGCAAGCTATTGTATAGGATAATATAGGATATGTATATGTGTATATATATATATATATATATATATATATATATATATATATATATATATATATATGAAATAATTTAAAGAGGGAAAACAATGGAATTAAGAGGGGTTAAAGAAGGCTTCCAATAAAGGTGGAATTTTAGTTGAGACTTAAAGAAAGTCAGGGAAGTCAGTAGTCAGAGTGGAGGAGGGGGAGATAGTCAGAGGGGCATGGGGGATAGTCAGAGGAAATGCTCAGAGCATTTAGCACAATGCCTAGGGCATAATAGAGGTTTAATGATTAAACCTAAAAAGTTTGGTCCCTCCCCTTTCAAAACTCCCAAGATTGGAGATAGCATTCCTCTTATCATATATTATATTGTCACTGAGACTGCAAAAATAATCAATATAAGTCAATACTTATTTAGGATATGTGATCCTTGCCAGCTAAACCCACCTGAACCTTTGATTAATGAAACTTGATCTTTAAGATGAAATCTCTTGGGACTGCAACTGAAAATGTTTCAAGTTTTGAATTCAGATATTATTGTTTGATGGATCATCAAGTCAGTAACCCACCATCTGAGAGAAATATCAAGTTACTCAGAGGAATGTGATTCTAAACTGTTACAAGTGGACGTATGTATCTGGACAAGAGTTGGGAGGACAGCCTTGACCTTTGCCTTCTGATTCAGTTTCCCCATTGTGTTCCTTTGAATAGAAATCCACCTGATTATCCCTGAGTCTGGTTTTGAGGTGGAATTATTATGGCATAATTGGTTATATATGATCTCAGGCTGAGACCTGAAGAACCAGTTCTGATGCTATTATAATCATGCCCTTGCTTTTCCCTCTTATGACAAGTTTCTATAATTGGACCAAGTGGTTAATGGAAGCCATGAGTACAATTCAAGTATGGCAGATCTTGTAGTTTTCAGTCTGAAAATATGTGATTACTATATCCTAAATAAGTGAATAT